>NC_045979.1:25733739-25977407 GCF_010909765.2 Amblyraja radiata | reverse complement strand
TCACCCCCCCTCTCTCTCTCCCCCCCTCTCTCTCTCTCACCCCTATCTCTCTCCTCCCCCCCCCCGCCTGTACAGGGGAGTGGATTTATAAAATCACAAGGAAAATCTCTACTGAAATATGTATTGGTTTTTCGAGGAGATACGTTTCAAAGGCAAAATAACACACGCACACAGTTTAAAATTATACTAGAGGGGGTGGGAGGAGGAGAGGGGTGAGGGAGAGTGAGAGGAGAGGGGGGAAGGGAGAGGTGTGGTGGGGGGAGAGAGGACGTGGGAGGGGGAAGGGTAGGGGCAGTCCTACATTCACCACTCCCTATCACCCCCACTCCTCTCGCTCTATTCCACCCTCTCCCTCCCTCTATTCTCCCCTCTCCCTCCCTACTCTCCCTCCAAGCCCCCCACTCCCCCCTCTTCGCCTCCCCAGGATCTCGCCGGTCCCTGGTGACCCTCCGGATCTGCAGAACTTGCTCGTTCACAGAGAGGGACACAGAACAGGAACGCAGATGGACAGCGGGAGGGAGAGGGAGCAGGAGAGCCAAATGTCCGCGCGTGTTGGGGGGGGGGGGGGGGGGTTGTTGATGTAACTCGTGATGCGGGCCGCTGACAGCAGCATTAAAGCGCTAAGGAGCAAGCTGGTGGCCTCCGGTGATCCGGCTTGTAACCTGCGGTGACCTCCGGTGACCTCCCGATCTGCAGAATGATGAGGGGACCACAGCCACCGAGAGGGACACAGAACAGAGAAACCAATAAATTCAAGCCTATGAAAAAAAAGAATAAACAATGCTTAGTCCACAGTGGGAGGGCGGGGCCAGGAGCAGGTGGGCCTGGATTGGTGGGCATGTGGGCATTGTGACGTCAGCAGCTGGCAAGCGGCAATATTTTTTAAAAGTGAGTTTTGTTAACAACTTATTCAAAATCTGGGGAAATAACTGACCGAATTTAGAGAGGGAGTGCATTTTATGAAATCATAATTAAATCCCTTACCGAAATTGTAAAATTCTCCGCGTTTTTGCGTCTGGTTTTCGAGGAGATGCGTTTCAAAGGCAAAATGACACACACACACACACACACACACACACACACACACACACACACACACACCACACACACACACACACACACACAGTTTTAAAAGTATATAAGTATGATATGATATGCTGATGATATGAAATTATATTGCTGTAATTACGATAGCAATGTTGCTTCTCTGCCTCTTCTAAGGCTCGTATTTGTGTCCTCTCCCTGATTTTTTGGCCTTTGTCTAGTCTTATTGTTCATTTCTTGTTTGACCACAGGCTGAGAAGAGTTACTAGGAGAGCTTGAATGTTCAGCATATACATGTATAAAGAGAGCCTCAGTGTATTAAAGAGTAAGGGGAGAAATACCAAAGCACTGTAGAAATAAGTGATTGGAAATGGAGGTAGCTTATTATTTTAACCATCATGCTAGAATGGCCTATGCTTAGGCAGCTATTTTTATGTAACAGCTGGAAGAGTGGCCATGGTGGCGTTAGCTGGCAGAGTTGCTGCCTCAGTGCCAGAGATCCAGGTTGATCCTAACCTCGGGTGCTGTCTGTGTGCAGTTTGTACATTCAGCCAGTAATAATAATAATAATAATGGATAGGATTTATATAGCGCCTTTCTAATACTCAAGGCGCTTTACATCGCATTATTCATTCACTCCTCAGTCACACTCGGTGGTGGTGAGCTACTTCTGTAGCCACAGCTGCCCTGGGGCAGACTGACGGAAGCGTTTTGGCAGCAATCTGCGCCTCCGGCCCCTCCGACCACACCAATCATCACACACATTCACACAAGGCAAAGGTGGGTGAAGTGTCTGTAACCGCATGGGTTTCCTCTGTGGGCTCCAGTTTCCTCCCACATCCTAAAGACGCGCGGATTGTAGGTTAAGTGGCCTCTGTAAGTAACCCTGATATGTAGTAAGTGGGATAACATAGAACTAGTGTGAATAGTTGGTTGGAATCGGTGGCATGTTGTACCTCAAAAAACAAATGAGGTACTTTACACAAATAATACCAGTGTGAATATTGATTCTCTAACTTCAAGTAAACCGTTAAACCCTCACTCCATCCCTCACTGTGGTCCTGTGAGTTTCATTGTCTATATAACTCGTTATCATCTATCTCACAGCCAAACAATGGACCATTGTGGGCTCCACCTTTCCTTAATCATTGTCGCTTTTTGCATATCTTTATTCATTTTTCTATGTACTCGTTCCCTTTCCCCTGACTCAGTCCTGCAGAAGGGTCTCGACCCGAAACGTCACCTATTTCTTTTCTCAGAGATGCTGCCTGACCCGCTGAGTTTTCCAGCAGCAACCAGCGTCTGCAGTTCCTTCCTACACAATGAAAATTAGCGCATGGCCTCTCGACTCAGGTGGTCGAGAAAGACAATGAGTTGCCTGTAAACTAGATTTAACCTGCAGATTTTTAGTGTCTCCTCTCAGAAAATCATCGAGAGGTCTGGGCTCCAGCTTTACAAACGGGCTTTGCAGCAAAGGCAAAGGTGGAGCAAAATCATTCTATTGGTAGACTTTGGTTTGATTCAATAATATTTTTAAGTATAGAAACCAAGTGACCTTGGGGAGTTTTGCAGTTCCATTGGCATTCGCTGGTTTAATTAATAGATTAAATTGATCCCATTGCCATCATCTTTTTGCCAATTGGTCATTGTGGATTTACAAAGGCACAATCTTTAAATTTATGAAACATTTTGGATTAATTTGTGATGGTTGTTCCAGAGCTGGAAAACATAATGGCTCTCTCCATGTACTCTGTCTATCTGTGCTTGAAAGGATAGTAGTCTCACTAACCCTATTTGTATCTGTCATGCAGGTTGAAATTGAGATTCGTAGCTCTGGCTGTGTCATTCCAAACCTGGACAATGATAAATCTGCAACTAACAAGAGGAGAAAGCACAATGAAGGGATCGCTTCTTCTGAAGCCTCTGAGTCCCCGAGAGAAACATGTGGGCTTCCTAATGTCGGAAGGCCAAAGAATGCTGAGGCTGCTCCAATACCACCGTATAGTTTGCTTGAGTTGAACAAAGAGCAGAGTGAATCAATTTCACAAGATGGGTTCCTTCCTCCTGAACAGGAAAACCCGCTTGAAGTGGATGAAACGGTCAGAGATGAGAAAATTAATCGCCTGAAAGAAATTCTGAGGGAGAAACAGGCGGCTCTGGAGCGCATGAGGAAGAAAGTATCATCCTCCAGTTCGAGTATGTTCTATTTGGAGCCACTGTAGTGAACATGTGAACCGTAAACATTAAGTCGTTTGTTAAATACCAACTTTCAGTAGGTAGTGAGTGGATGTATCACAAGCTTTTGAAATGTGATAAAGGTAGTATTACTGAAAGTTGACATTCTCGCAGAGTGTTGCGATTGTCAATTCTTGCTGCAGAGGTGTAGTAACCCATTCTTGTGTATTTAAATCCAATAGTTGTGAATAGTTACTTTATTTTAAAATTTCTACTTGTTTTTTCTTAAATTCCAAGATTAATTTGTATTTTGCTATCTGAGTGTATAGAATATTGGGGTGTTTAATGGAGCACTTTTTTTCTATTGCCTCTAAAAAGATTGTTGCTCCACACTATTGTTCAATATTAAAAGGCTCTTAAAATAAACCCGATGAATTCAATTAAAATTAGCTGTAGTAAGAGCGCAGTTTTGTTGCAGATCTAAGCAATTGGCATAGTTATTAATTTGTAATCGTTACTTGGAGGTTCTTTGAATCAATCAGTAGACAGATCTATGAACAAAATGGGGATTCCAGCTCTTTAATGCAATAAAACTCTGGTTCCAGCATCCTTGAGCTTTTGGTGCCAAATTTAGATTTTCCAGACTATTGAAGTTATTCCTATTAATAACCCCAACTCGGGCATGTTGAGTGAAAAGTGAGCACAGCAACCACCAGGAGTACCATGTACTGAATTAACCATTGGGATTTTGAGATAGTGCAGCACTGAGGTTTACGAGTTGCTTGCAGTTCTGTCCGTGTTCCTCTGATGATAAGTGAGTGAGTGACCTTGTTCCTCGCCTTAACCAGTTGTGCTTGGAATGTTGTGTGCACTTTCACACTAGGGTGGCAATGCACAACCAGGAAGTGCTTCCCTATCTTACATCCTCAGAGATGGCCTTTTACTGATCATGGTTATCAAAATGACAGCAGTATCTTGATCAGCTGGGTGAGGTTCTGCAAATTAGGGAGTCAAACCAAGGCAGGACCCTCACAGTGAATGGTATGGCTCTGGGGATTGTTGTACAGCAGAGGGATCTAGGAGTACAGGTATGTAGTTCCTTGAATGTAACATCACAGGTAAGTAGGATGGTAAAGAATTTTTTTTTTTTTTACATTGGCCTTCATCAGTGTGAATATGAGTAGATAGTTGGGTGGTTACGTTACAGTTGTACAAGACAATTGTGAGATTGCATTTGGAGTATTGTGTTTAGTTTTGATCACCCTGCTGCAGGAAGGATGTTATTTAGCTGGAAAGAGTGTGGAGAAGATTTATGAGGATGTTGCTAGGACTCCAGGGCCTGAGCTTATAGGAAAAGATTGGGCAAGCTCAAACTTTATTAATTGGAGCGCAGTAGGCTGAGGGAATAGGTGGGGTGAATGCATAGAATCTTTTCTCTAGAGTAGGTGATCAAGAACCAAAGGACATAGGTTTAAGGTGGGAGAGGAAAGATTGAATATAAACCTGAGGGGCAACTTTTTCATTCAGAGGGTGATGGGTGTATGGAGGAGCTGCCAGAGGATGTAGTTGAGTTAGATACCATAAGGTTAGAGGATATGGTCCAAATGCAGGCAAATGGGACTTGCCTAGACGGGGCATCTTGGTTGGCATGGACGAGTTTGGACACAAGGGCCTGTTTCCATGCTGTATGACTCGATGAGAGAGGAAGGTACAATTATAGCATATAAAAGGCATTTAGACAGGAACATGGATGGGAAAGGTTTTGAGGGATATGGGCCAAGCACAGGTAAAATGGCACCAGTTCAGGTAGGCAACTGGTCGACTCGGACGAATGGGATGAAGGTTCTTTTCAATGCTAGACTAGAGGAGAGCATTACTGTGGCTGTGCAGGATACTGTGCCAACCTCCTCTGTGCAGATCATTGTGAAATGCAAGAATTTATTTCAAGTCAAGTCAAGAGAGTCAAATCAAGAGAGTTTATTGTCATGTGTCCCAGATAGGACAATGAAATTCTTGCTTGCTGCAGCACAACAGAATATTGTAAGCAAAATACAGAACAGATCAGTTCAATATACACATAAATAAGCAAATAAAGTGCAATAGGCTGTCACAGTTCAGAGTCTGTTTGTTGGCGAGTTTAATAGCTGATGGCTGTGGGGAAGAAGCTGTTCCTGAACCTGGATGTAACAGATTTCAGGCCCCTGTACCTTCTGCCCGATGGTAGCAGAGAGATGAGTGCCTTGCCAGGATGGTGTGGGTTCTGATGATGTTGGCTGCCTTTTGAGGCAGCGACTGCGATAGATCCCTTCGATGGTGGGGAGGTCAGAGCCGATGATGGACTGGGCAGTGGTCACAACTTTCTGCATCCTTTTCCGCTCCTGGACGCTCAAGTTGTCAAACCAAGCCACGATGGAACCAGTCAGCATGCTCTCTACTGTGTACCTGTAGAAGTTCGAGAGTCCTCGTTGACATACTGACTCTCCGTAGTCTTCTCGGGAAGTAGAGGCGCTGATGTGCTTTCTTTATAATTGCATCAGTGTGCTGGGACCAGGAAAGATCTTTGGAAATGTGCACGCCCAGGAATTTAAAGTTCTTGACTCTTTCCACCATCGTCCCGTTGATAGGGATAGGGATTGTAGGTCCCTATCCTTCCCCTTCCAAAGTCCACACTCAGTTCCTTGGTTTTGCTGGTGTTGAGAGCCAGGTTATTGTGCTGGCACCATTTGGTCAATCGGTCGATCTCACTTCATAATGAACATCATGATTCCAGAAAGCAAAGATCATAGCTTCATTCTGGGGAAGTGCATGTGTCCAGACATCTTCAGTGTCCAGCCATTTCCAGTGCCCATCACAGTATAGTTGATACCAGTGAGAAGGAAAACTACCCTCTATGGTTTCAGGTTATTGGCATAAGTGCCCTCTCCAATGACAACAGCTGGACACAGATTCGACGAGAACCACACGAGGCAGGATTGCGATGGGGAAAAAAAATCTGATTTCCTCAAGGTGAGATTCGGTTGCCTGTATTGGGATGAGAGGGGATCTTATAGAAACATGTAAAATTCCTAAAGGATTGGACAGGGTAAATGCAAGAAAAATGTTCCTGATATTGGGGTGTCCAGAACCAGCGATCCAAGTTTAAGAATAAAAGGTAGTCTTTAGGACTGAGATGAGACTGAGATTTTTAACCCAGAGAGTTGTGAATCTGTGGAATTCTCTGCCACAGAAGGCAGTTGAGGCCAACTCACTGGATGTTTTCAAGAACGAGTTAGATTTGGCTCTTAGGGCTGGATAGATTGAAGAGAGAGTTAGATAGAGCTCTAGGGGCTAGTGGAGACAAGGGATATGGGGAGAAGGCAGGCACGGGATATTGATAGGGGACAATCAGCCATGATCACAATGAATGACGGTGCTGGCTCGAAGGGCCGAATGGCCTCCTGCACCAATTTTCTATGTCTTTGTTTCTTGGTAAAAAGATGACCAACCTTATTTTTAAATAGCAACCCCTTAACCTAGCACCTCCCATTACAAAGGAAACATCCCATTCATACCTGCACTACCAAAACCCTCAGGATCTTAATTTTAATAATTACTGCTTGCTCTCCAGCAGCTACTAGCCTGGCCCTTCCAACCTCTCTTCATCAGACAACACACCAGATATTAGACGAGTAAACCTTTGAACTGTTTCCAATGCATTGATCTCCTTCCTTAATTAAGGAGGCCAATTCTGTACCGCATGTGTCTTTACGATGTGGGAGGAAATCAAAGCACTTGGAGAAAACCCATATGGCCACAGGGAGAACATGCAGACTCCAGCCACTGAGGTTAGGATTGAACTTTGATAATTGGCACTGTGAGGCAGTGGCTCTACCTGCTGCACCACTGTGCTGGCCACGTTTTACACTGTTCAGTACATACGGATATACATAAAAGTTGCATGTCAACATTTGTATCAAACCACTAATAATCAGGAGACTGTGTGGAGCAACAGCGCCCAAGAGATTATACAAGCAATGACAAGGCACAGAAAGGGCAATGAATGAATGATTGCTGATATTGGAGACCTTTTGCTTGTTTTGATAGGATATGAAAGGGAGTAACCTCTTCTGCCTCTCTTGTTGCTGTTTTCCTTGCCACTCCTTTTACATCAACACACACACTCAAATTAGCCAAGATTATAAACTCTCACCCTGTCAGAGATGTTTCGTGTGTCCTATCCACCCCATCCACCCTCTCTGCAGGTTACAAACCAACATAATTTCTCTCTTCCCCAGTTCTGATCATGCCTCTTTGACCAGAAGCGTTGATGCTGCTTCTCTTTTATTCCAGCACTTGCTAATTTTATTTCAGATCTCCAGCATGTGCAACATTTTGATTGTCACTCATTATCAATTCTGCATCTTGGTCCACTTTAGTCTTATACACATATGCCTTTTCTAAATCCTTCTGCATCCACTCCACATTCCAGAAATCCACCTCTGATTGAGTTGTGCAAACCTTTGGTTTCCATTTGATTATGTTGCAATCAGGAACTTTATCCTTTACCTAAGGAGGAAAATGGCAAGTTGGTCTTTATTTGCAAAGGGGGCTGATGTTTAAGAATTAGGAGGACAGTGAAGACTAGATCATGAGATGTATTAAGGTGGAGATCGATAAATACATGAAAAATCGAGGAATTGAGACGTGGATAACTGGCACAGAAAAGGAGTGGAGACTAGCATATATCAGCCATGACCAAACTGAATGACAGGCTGGCTTGAGGGACCTCGTAGCCTACTCGGTGGCACAGTGATGCAGTTGGTAGAGCTGTTGCCTCATGGCGTCAGAGATCTGGGTTAGATTCTGACTTTAGATGCTATCTGTGTGGAGTTTGAATGTTCTCCATGTGAATATGTGGGTTCCTCTGGATGCTCTGGTTTCCTCCCACATCGCCTCAGCGCAGAGGGAGAAGAGGAGGAAGAGACTGCAGCCCTAAGATTTTTGCCTCCACCACAGTGAGGAGGTGCTTGGAGGACTCACTGTGGTGGATGTAATTTGTGTTTATTGTTGTTTATTATTGTATTATTGTATGTATGACTACAGGCACGAAATTTCGATCAGACCGTAAGGTCTGAATCACAATAAAGGTAATTCTAATTCTTCTAAAGACATACAGGTTTGTAGGTTAATTGGCGTCTGTAAAAATTACCCCTAGCTTGTGCGTAGTGGATGAGAAGTGGGATAACATAGAATCAATGTGAACGAGTGATGCATGGTCACTCTGAACTCAGTAGGCTTAAGAGCTTGTTTCCATGCTGTATCTCTAAACTAATAGCTCTGCCATGATTGAATGGTGGACTCAATGGCGTAATTCTGCTCCTATGTCTTATGGTCTTTAAACTACTGCTGATATTTTCTTATGTTCTTTCATTTTGAAAGTGCTGTAGAAACTGAAAGTTGTTATAATTGAATATGCATCAATGCTACCTGAACATCAACAGCTTGGGAATACAAGGCATAGCCGCAAGTTTCTTGTAGAACGAATTACATGGTATCAAAGCTTTATTTCCCATCCGCCAGCCAACTGAAGAAAGGCATCTTGTAATCCTGGCACTGGCCAGCAGGTAGCAGCAAATGCTAAAACATCCTGCCAGAAGCGAGCAGTTCAAAGACATCATAAAGGTCTAAATCGAATTGCACTGTACCTTAATTGGTAATAAAATACCTTTGTAACTTTGAATTCTCCATCCCATTTACAAATATAGTGTGCATTGCCAGTTCTTTAACCTCCTTTCGATTTTTATTTTGGTTCCTGTATCGTCAATTGTTTCATGATACTAAACATAGAAACATAGAAACATAGAAATTAGGTGCAGGAGTAGGCCATTCGGCCCTTCGAGCCTGCACCGCCATTCAATATGATCATGGCTGATCATCCAACTCAGTATCCCGTACCTGCCTTCTCTCCATACCCCCTGATCCCCTTAGCCACAAGGGCCACATCTAACTCCCTCTTAAATATAGCCAATGAACTGGCCTCGACTACCCTCTGTGGCAGGGAGTTCCAGAGATTCACCACTCTCTGTGTGAAAAAAGTTCTTCTCATCTCGGTTTTAAAGGATTTTTCCCCTTATCCTTAAGCTGTGACCCCTTGTCCTGGACTTCCCCAACATCGGGAGCAATCTTCCTGCATCTAGCCTGTCCAACCCCTTAAGAATTTTGTAAGTTTCTATAAGATCCCCACTCAATCTCCTAAATTCTAGAGAGTATAAACTAAGTCTATCCAGTCTTTCTTCATAAGACAGTCCTGACATCCCAGGAATCAGTCTGGTGAACCTTCTCTGCACTCCCTCTATGGCAATAATGTCCTTCCTCAGATTTGGAGACCAAAACTGTACGCAATACTCCAGGTGTGGTCTCACCAAGACCCTGTACAACTGCAGTAGAACCTCCCTGCTCCTATACTCAAATCCTTTTGCTATGAAAGCTAACATACCATTCGCTTTCTTCACTGCCTGCTGCACCTGCATGCCCACTTTCAATGACTGGTGTACCATGACACCCAGGTCTCGCTGCATCTCCCCTTTTCCTAGTCGGCCACCATTTAGATAATAGTCTGCTTTCCTGTTTTTGCCACCAAAATGGATAACCTCACATTTATCCACATTATACTGCATCTGCCAAACATTTGCCCACTCACCCAGCCTATCCAAGTCACCTTGCAGTCTCCTAGCATCCTCCTCACAGCTAACACTGCCCCCCAGCTTAGTGTCATCCACAAACTTGGAGATATTGCCTTCAATTCCCTCATCCAGATCATTAATATATATTGTAAATAGCTGGGGTCCCAGCACTGAGCCTTGCGGTACCCCACTAGTCACTGCCTGCCATTGTGAAAAGGACCCGTTTACTCCTACTCTTTGCTTCCTGTTTGCCAGCCTGTTCTCTATCCACATCAATACTGAACCCCCTAAAGTCTCAAAGGACATTTATCGCCACATACACCAATTGGTGTAGTGAAATTTGAGTCGCCATTGCAGCACACCAATAAATAAACACAACATTATAGCATTTAACATTAAACATAAAAAACATCCCCATCAACGTTTCCCACTGTGAGGGAAGGCAGCAAAGTTCAGTCCACTTCCTCTATGTTCACAAGTGGTCGGGGCCTATTTCAGGCCTCCGCAGTCGCGTCAAACGGCGGCCCGATGTTTCAGGTCCTCTCGCCGGAATGATGGAACTCCGGCATCGGAAGAACACTCTCAGTGGCTTGGAATTTCGAAATGGCCGCCTCCTACCAGAGACCACGGCTCCAACACTGGCGATCTCGGCGAAAGATCCCAGGCTCCGTGGTGTTTAAAGTCAGCGCCGCTCGTGCATCCAGCTCTGTGATAACTGTTCAGTTCTTTCCCCAGGACTTGTGCGCAGAGCAGGAAGGTAAGGTTTCAGCGTGAATTGGTTCTTTGAAAGAATTACTGATTTGTCTCAACCTCTCACACTTTCCCAACAACCAATCAAACATTTTTTTCCCCTTTCAGCATTTATTCACTTTCCTCTGGTGAGCGACTGTTGAATCTGCTTCCACCACTCCGTCAAGAAAATGTGTGTCAGGCCATAGAAAAATAGAAGATAGTGAACATATGCCTCCAGAGGATATCAGATTTTAGATCAATCTCAAATGATTTGGGAAGTGGTGATGGGGGAAAACTTACATAAAGGAATAACTTTGTCTAATATATCAATTTGAAGAAACAAGCTTCAGTATGTCAGAACCAGAGGTTAACCATGTAACAATTACAGCACGGAAACAGGCCATCTCGTCCCTACAAGTCCGTGCCGAACAATTATTTTCCCCTAGTCCCATCTACCTGCACTCAGACCATAACCCTCCATTCCTTTCCCATCCATATACCTATCCAATTTATTTTTAAATGATAAAATCGAACCTGCCTCCACCACCTCCACTGGAAGCTCATTCCACACAGCTACCACTCTCTGAGTAAAGAAGTTCCCCCTCATGTTACCCCTAAACTTCTGTCCCTTAATTCTGAAGTCATGTACTCTTGTTTGAAACTTCCCTACTCTCAATGGGAAAAGCTTGTCCACATCAACTCTGTCTATCCCTCTCATCATATTAAAGACCTCTATCAAGTCCCCCCTTAACCTTCTGCGCTCCAGAGAATAAAGACCTAACTTATTCAACCTTTCTCTGTAACTTAGTTGCTGAAACCCAGGCAACATTCTAGTAAATCTCCCCTGTACTCTCTCTATTTTGTTGACATCCTTCCTATAATTGGGCGACCAAAATTGAACACCATACTCCAGAATTGGTCTCACCAATGCCTTGTACAATTTTAACATTACATCCCAACTTCTATAATCAATGCTCTGATTTATAAAGGCTAGCATACCAAAAGTTTCCTTTACCACCCTATTTACATGAGATTCCACCTTCAGGGAACTATGCACAGTTATTCCTAGATCCCTCTGTTCTACTGCATTCCTCAATTCGCTACCATTTACCATGTACGTCCTATTTTGATTTGTCCTGCCAAGATGTAGCACCTCACACTTATCAGCATTAAACTCCATCTGCCATCTTTCAGCCCATTCTTCCAAATGGCCTAAATCTCTCTGTAGACTTTGGAAATCTACTTCATTAACCACAACACCACCTATCTTAGTATCATCTGCATACTTACTAATCCAATTTACCACACCATCATCCAGATCATTGATGTACATGACAAACAACAGTGGTCCCAACACAGATCTATGAGGCACCCCACTAGTCACCTGCCTCCAACCTGACAAACAGCCATCCACCATTACTCTCTGGCTTCTCCCATTCAGCCACTGTTGAATCCATCTTGCTACTCCTGCATTTATACCCAACAATTGAACCTTCTTAACCAACCTACCATGAGGAACCTTGTCAAAGGCCTTACTAAAGCCCATATAGACAACATCCACTGCTTTACCCTCATCAATTTCCCTAGTAACCTCTTCAAAAAATTCAAGAAGATTAGTCAAACATGACCTTCCAGGCACAAATCCATGTTGACTGTTCCTAACCAGACCATGTTTATCCAGATGCTTATATATATATTATCTCTAAGTATCTTTTCCATTAATTTGCCCACCACTGAAGTTAAACTAACAGGTGTATAATTGCTAGGTTTACTCTTAGAACCCTTTTTAAACAATGGAACAACATGCGCAGTACGCCAATCCTCGGTCACTATTCCCGTTTCTAATGACATTTGAAATATTTCTGTCATAGCCCCTGCTATTTCTAACTAACTTCCCTCAATGTCCTAGGGAATATCCTGTCAAGACCTGGAGCCTTATCCACTTTTATGTTTCAAAAGTGTCAGTACTTCTTTTTCTTTGAATCTCATAGTATCCATAGCTACTCTACTTGTTTCCCTTACCTCACATAATTCAATATCCTTCTCCTTGGTGAATACCGAAGAAAATAAATTGTTCAATATCTCCCCCATCTCTTTTGGCTCTGCAGATAGCTGTCCACTCTGTCTCTCTAATGGACCAATTTTATCCCTCGTTATCCTTTTGCTATTAATATAGCTGTAGAAACCCTTTGGATTTACTTTCACCTTACTTGCCAAAGCAACCTCATAGGTTGGAAAACAATTCAGACTGGTAAAGATATGCATGGATGTGCAAAATTAGAGATAGAGTATAAGACAAAGATAAGGAAAATTGTTTTTGTCCGAGATTTGATCAAGGTCAAGAAAGTGCACTAATGGTTCTACTTCATCGGAAGACTAATGAAATTTGCAATTTCTCAAATGATTCATACCAACTTCCATGGATGTACCAGAAAAAGCAATTAATGTTACATCAACCATGCGAACTGTTCTACCCTAGATTGCAAGAAACTGCAGAGGATTATGGATGCAACCCAGCCCATCATGTAAACTAGCCTTACTCCCATTAACTCCATCTTCTGTTCATGCTGCCATTGGCAAGAAGCCAACGTGAAGCCATTTTCACTTCGCCCCCTCATTCATTGAGCAGAAGATACAAAGGCTTGAAGCCATCGGATTCAACAACAGCTTCTTTCCTGCTGCTATCAAGGTTTAGCGGACTGCTCTTAAACTGAAGGTTTAGTCCCGGTCTCCCAATCCACCTTGTTGTTCTATATTTTTACCTGGATTTTATAGCTGTAACACTCTTCATTTTATTTCCTTTCCCAATTAGCACCCCTTGTACTCATGAATGGTATGATTTGCCTGGACGGCAGGCAAAACTAAGATTTTCACTGTATCTCAGTACATGTGACAATAATAATCCAAAACTGATACCAAATTGGAGTGAAGTGGAAAATCACAGAAATAAGGAGAAGAGGAACAGATTGGTAAAGGAGAATTGATTAAATGAGGTGGGGGGCCAAATGGTTGAAAAGATGGTCATCAACATCATTAAAGAGAGTAATCGTCTTTAGAACTGCCCAAGAGAAAGAGCCCGATCAAAAGTCCACCATCCACAAAGCTCAAGTCTGGAGTACTCTCCACCCGGGTGCAGCTTCAACAACACTCAAGAAGCTCAACCCCATAAAGGGCATAGCAGCTGTTTGATAGACACCCCATCTACAATCATTCTCGCCGTCCACCACCAAAGCACAATGGCAGAAGTCTATACCATCCACGGGATGCACTGCAGCAACTCACCAAGATTCCTCAGACAGCATCTTCCAAACTCATGATCTCTACCCCTGTCTATTGGGGTACTGATTGGGGATGATCAGCCATAATCACATTGAATGACGGTGCTGGCTCGAAGGTCCGACTGGCCTACTCCTGCACCTATTGTCTATTGTCCACCAGGCCTTAAGGGTAATTGTGAATGAGAAATTAAATGCTGGCTCAGCCTGCAATCACCCCACATCACTTCAATAAATAAAATAAAAGGAAAGGTATGGATCGGTGAATGAAAGAGGACTCCTGACTTGGGCTAACTGACGTCAATTTGTACTTCCGGTGGCGCTGGTGCCAGCAGCCTCCACCTTCAGCCCGGTATCTTTTTGTTTTTTTAGTTATGTTAAAGTGTGTTTTTTATGTTTTTTTAAATGTCTCTATGTGGGGGAAGAGGGCTCGGTAAGGGGGATACCGTCCTTCGGTCGCTTCCTGGAGAGGAAGCGACTATTATTCGAGTCGCGTCCTCACCCCCCCAGCGGCCTACCTACTGGATTGGCGCGGCCTTTCCTGCCGGGATCGACCAGAGCTCCAGCAGCGGCGGTACAGCGCTGTAACATCGCGGGGCTGGCGATGCCTTACCGGGGATCGCCGTCTGGAGCCCGGAGTGCTGGACCTGCTGCACCGACATCATGGAGCTGCGGTTTGCGGAGCTCCCAACGCGGGCGGCGCTGATCAACAACGCGGGGTCCTGCGACTCCGCCCGGCTCGGCCTGCGGACTCGGGAGCTGCGGACTCGGGGGCTGCGGGAGGTGGCTGATCAGGAGGTCCGGGCCGCTGAGGAGGAGGATGTTCACCGTCGGGGATCGGCGTCGGCGTTCCACCAGCCCGGCATGAGGGCCTGAACATCAGGCCGCCCGGTGCGGCGACTGCGGTTGCTCGGAAGGCCCAGACCACGGATGAACATCTGGGAAGATCGGAGGGGAGGCTGGCTGGACTATGGTGCCTTCCTCACCTTGGTGCCACTGTGTTATGTTGTGTCATGGACTTTCTGTGTTTGTGCTTTTCTTTTTTTTTAATTCAATTTTATTTTTAATGTTTTATTATTTATTATTTATTTATTTTTTATGATACTGCCTGTAAGGAAAATTCATTTCGTTGTCTCTAATTGAGACAATGACAATAAATTTGAGTACAATACAATAGTCAAGGGAATTTAAAGCAACTATTTACAGTAGATCAAACAGTCTGAGGCTGGATATGTGCCAGTGACCTGAAATAGCCATTTTTACAGGCCATTTGGCAAGGATGGTTCCTTGAAAATGCTTAGATCCCAAGAGTAAACTCACTGTACATCTTGATTTCAGAAACCAAGTGTGGAAGCAACCAGTGCTGTTGCAAAAGTGATCTGTAAAGGTTAGGAGTACCATTGAGTTTAATGGAGCCTCTGATTAGTTGTCACAGCAGGAGTGCTGCTGACACACCCATAGCATGAAGACAGAGGTGAAGATTATTCTGGGTCAAAAACCCAGCACAAGCTGGTGAGCATTGGGAGTTTAGATAGTCATCAGTGGCTCTTGGATATTCTGGTTTCGAGGATTGTGCACTGGAGTGTCCTTGTCAATATATTAGTCAGACTTTGTTGTAAAACGCCTCAGCAATCCTAGCCTCGCCCTTGCAGAGATACTCCATTGTCCTACCCACCACTTCCTCATCATCTTCATAACATAAAACGACAGTACGGTAATCTGGTTCACACTTTCCCAACTCTGATCTGAAACATTGATTCTTTCTCTTTACATGTTGGGTATCTGGCTTCTGAGTGTCTCCAGCATTAGCTGTTTTTACTTGTGCTTTATGAAGTTGATTGATGAGGGCAACGTTACTCGGCTGTGTGTAGGAAGCCTTGGAAGCAAGCAGGGAATAGCTCCAAAATCAGGGAATAGTGATTAATGGTTGTTTTTGAGTCTAGAGGGTAGCAAATAGTCTGGCTTATAGGAGTTGGCAGTGGGACCACTGGTTTATTGTATATTAATGGCACAGGTTTGGATGTACAAGAGACAATTTCAAAATTCAAAGTTCTTGCAAAATTTGGAAGGATGACAACGCATTAGGGAGAAGTGCAATAGGTTTTAAGGCAATGTGGAAATACTATGTTGATGGGTGGACACATTGATGGATTAATTTTCATGCCAAGAAATATGAACTGGCACATCTGCTGGGAAATTCCAGGGGAGGGAGGGAATATAATCTAAAGTGGGTGCAAGGTCAGGGATTGCCGTGGATACATAGACACTGAGAGATACACCATGAAACCAGGTCCTTCGGCCCATCAACTGCGCACTGACCATTAACTACCCGTTTACTCCAATTACCCATTAATCCCATTTTTTTATTCTACTCGCGTTCACATCAACTACCTCAGAATCTACTTTTCATCTCCACACTGGAGGCAATTTACAGCAGCCAATTAACCTACCAATTTGCAGGTCTTTGGGATGTGGGAGGAAACTGAAGCACCCAGAGTGAACCCACGTGGTCACAGGGAGAGGAGCAAACTTCATATAGACAGCACCCGAGGTCAGGATCGAACCTGGGTCTCTGGCGCAACGAGGCAACTTCTCTACTCACTGCGCCGTTCATTTAGAATTCAGTACTTTAGAAGGCAGTGAGGTCAGATTCAGCCGTAGCTGAATGAGCTGCGGAATGAGGTGCATGATCCACTTCTGTGATGATTCAATGATCTGATCTAATCCAGTTTGAAGGTAAAGATATGGATGAGCATTCAAACAGGAGGTAGGCCAACAAATGGATGACACTAGAGGTAGGAGGCAACGAAATATGGGAAAGTGGGAAATGGCAACGAGGCAATGGCGGGGACAGAGTATAGAGTGCATTAGACTAGAAGCCACTGTTGGCGACTCTTTTCAATTGAGGTTGTGCCTTCCTGCTAGTCTTAGGAACTGTGTCATGCTGTGTAAACGAGTGAGCATATCATGCCACGTCTGCCCAAATGGAGACAGAAGATGCTGCGAGAAGTGACCTCAATGAAAATGTATATCGATTATTGGTATGGTCGATGCCATTGAATAGTGGAGGGAAAAAATGGATAAGAGCAATAAGGTATTGCAAAATGATTTGCACTGTCTTCATTCATCAGGATGTGAGCTGGATCCAGTGCTCAATGGTTCCACCCGCTATGAAACATTAGACTTGCTGGATTTAATCTCTAGGAAATAACTAAGGGGGACATCCCTGAAATGACTACGTTTTGGATGGTAGATTTGGAACTATATTTCCAATGGTGAAGTCGCTCAAAACTACAGATCACAAGCATAACTACAGATCCTTGCTAGTCACTGCCTGCCATTCCGGGTCCTTTTCAGAATGGCAGGCAGTGACTAGTGGGGTACCACAAGGCTCGGTGCTGGGACCCCAGCTATTTACAATACATATTAATGATTTGGACGAGGGAATTGAATGCAACATCTCCAAGTTTGCGGATGACACAAAGCTGGGGGGCAGTGTTAGCTGTGAGAAGGATGCAAGGAGGCTGCAAGGTGACTTGGATAGGTTGGGTGAGTGGGCAAATGCATGGTAGATGCAGTATAATGTGGATAAATGTGAGGTTATCTCTCATTATGAGAAGGATGCAAGGAGACTGCAAGTAAACGGTAAGATGAACCGGGGGAGTAATGATTGGAGCTAATTGGAAGATGCTCAAATAGACCATTTGCAACCAATTGACTGTCACAAAGTTTCCACAACTCTGATTCACTCAAACCTACTCTCCCTACAAAGATAATGTCTGTTGAATCACGTGGCCCATTTTTGTGCAGTATACATTTATGACTGTTGTTTTATATGTAGCTGTTTTCAATGGTGGAGAGTATTTTCTTCTGTGGAATCCGGATCACAGCACCGACTGGGTTCAGGCAAATTGCCTTCTTTGATCTTTTAATTCCATGCAGCTTTTCCATTTCTGCATAAACACCAGATGAAAATATTAGTAAAGCTACATTCGAGCCTTGATAAGGAAAACCTGTCAAATTCGCGTCGAAAAGCTTGAAAGAGAATAATTTTCCTTGGCATGATACAACTGCATGTACAAGTTGAGAGAAATGTTATATAACACGTGTTATATTCAGAAAGTGATGGAACACGACGCACTTACAGAATCACGTAGAAAATTGTAGACCATTAAAGTGTTCATGCATTGTTCCAGCACAGAGCGTACCAGGACAGTGTATTCTATGAGTAGGGTATCTGGCTCACCACACTTCAAGAGACAGGTGCTGTATATTGGAAGTGCTGTTAAAGTAGAATGATGTGACTTCAGCCCATTAACTACCAAAACCAGACACAAAGTGCTGGAGTAACTCAATGGATCTGGCAACATCTCTGGAGAACATGGATAGGTGACATTTCGGGTCAGGGACCTTCTTCAGACTGTGATGGGAGGGAAGAAAGAAGGAAGAGAAGTAGGTGGATACAGGTGAGGGGATTTTTGATTGGCAAATAGTTGGACAGAGATGAAAAGTTAAAATGTGTGAGATCCAGAAGGAAGGATCTCTTCTATCCTTATCTCACACTTTTTGTCTTTTCATCCTTGGCCTTTGTCCAATCAAAACCCCTCAACACCTGTATCCGCCTCACTTGCCAGGCTTTGTCCCGCTCCTACTCTTCCTACTTTCACCCCCTACCACAACAATCAATCTAAAGAAGGATCCCGACCTGAAACATCACCTATCCATCTTCAACAGAGATGTACCCTGATCTGCTGAGTTACTCCAGCATTTTTTTCCTTTTTTTTGTAAACCATCATCTGCAGTTTCTTGTGTCTGCAGCCACCAGAACTATATGCCTTCCCCAGCCCTCTGACTTGGGAACCCATAGATCTCAACACCATCTTTTAAGAATTTCAAACCTTAAATTGGGAATTTAAACTGGCTCTTTCACTGAATTGAAAATGTAAGGAGTGCAGATGCGGGAAATCCCAAATAAAAACTGAAAGTTTCAGAACAATAGCAGGTCAGGCAGCATCCGTTGGAAGAGAAACAGAGCTTCAACCTGAACCATTGACTCTTCTACTCTCTCCACAGATTTGATCTGACCTGGCCTGCTGAATGTTTCCCACACTCTTTGCTTTTGCCCTTTCACTGCACTACTTGTAATAAAATGTGACTCTCGGTCCATGTACAAACTGAACCCTCTGACAGTTTTGTTGGCAGGTATTTTGTCACTGGTGATATCCTCATCGAGTCATACAGCACTGAAATGGGCCTTTCGACCACCACATCCACACTGACCCTTTTACCTATCTACACATCACTTTACTCCACATTAGGACTCTATCCTTCCATTCCTTATCTATTTCAGTGACTTTCTAAGTGCCTATTAAACATCATTCCAAACGCAATATCTAATACCATCAATATTTTGAAAACAAAGTCCAATGGATCACTGGCCATTACACTAAAAGGGTTAAATGTTATATTACACCTACAACAAGTCTTAGATAAACCATCTCTGGAGTGCTGAGAACGATAATGGGTTCAAAACCGCTGGAAGAATGCATCCTTCCTGAGTTTATAGAAACCTGTCTAGGATTTCCCAGAATTTGGAAGATTAAGGGGTGATTCTATGGAACATTTTAAGTTGGGATAAGAGAACTGATAAGGATAAAGAGAACCATTTCACCTGGTGGGAAGTCTAGGATTGGGTCTTGTTGGGAGGGAAGAGGCCAAAGGTTAGGTTTTTGTGAGGCAAAATGTGCAAACATTTTTAGATGCAGTAGTGGTACAAATTTTCCTAGGCATGATACAACACACAATTCCTACTGTAGGTACAAGTTGAGAGAAATGTTATATGATGCATGTTATATTCAGAAAATGATGGAACTTGACGCACTTACAGATTCACATAGAAATTTGCAGAAATTTCTTCATTTACTTCTAAAGCTAGAGGTACTGCTATTATTATTCGGAAAGGTTTACCATTTAAATTAAAGAATACTATATCAGATAAAGAGGGAAGGTATATTATAGTTTCGGGAGCAATCTACTCCACCCCATTGACTATGATAAATATTTACTCTCCGAATTTTGATAATCCCAACTTTTTTAATAAAATTCTGGATATAATATCAGAGTATAATTACCAAAATGTAATAATAGGGGGGGATTTCAATTGCGTTTTAGACCCATATTTAGACAAATCAGTAAAACAAAGGAGGGGTAATTTAAAATCTAAGATTAGTGAACTTCTAAATACATATATAAAAAATACTAATACAACAGATGTATGGAGAACTGCTAATCCAACTGGAAGGGAATACTCGTTTTACTCATCGGTACATAAAACTTATTCACGAATTGATTACTTCTTAGTGGATACAAAATTAATTCCATATACGATCAATCCTAAATACCACAATAGTATTATTTCTGATCACTCCCCGTTAACTTTCCTATTAAAACTTGAGGGAATGCCGGGTAAAAAATCTTTCTGGAGGTTCAACGCACAAATCTTATACAACCCACAAGGTTATGAATATCTAAAACAACAAATGAAAATGTTTTTTGAGACAAATGAGACACCAGGTATTTCACCTTCTTTATTATGGGAAACTTTCAAGGCATTTATCAGAGGAATTATAATAGTGAGATTAAACGAGAATTTACCAGTTTGAAGTTTGATCTGTATTTTATGAGGAGTTACGATGAGGGATTACGTGAAGAACCCGTCCAGCACGCATGCGCGACATACTTCAAAGCAGCGGTGTGGAATCACAGACACAGTAATTGAACTAAATATAGTAAAGAAAATGAGAGCTTAGTTACCAGTTTGATCTCTATTATTGAGGGTGGGAGCGGAGGGCACGTAATCCCTCATCGTAACTCCTCATAAAATACAGATCAAACTTCAAACTAGTAAATTCTCGTTTAATCTTACTATTTTACTTCGGAGTCACGTGAGTGACTACGTGAAGATTTTAAAGCTCTGTGATTTCAAACCGTGTAACAGTTCATACTTCACTCGCTGCCGAAGTCATTCGAGGGAGGCAGTATGTTATCGTAATCAACCATGAATCTGTTTGTAAAACAAAAATGGTGTTATCAACAATAACAAGACAAAAATGCTCCCCTGGGCTTAAATGATATATTTGCAGATTCTAATGTTACTTCTGCAACCAATACAGGTTCTGCCAGCGGCTTGTTACAAAGATTGGAACGTATACGCCCTAGACCACCCCGCTGTAGCCAGGATGTGGTCCATAGGCACGTCCATCCTCTTAGTCACTGACGTGGAAGCTGCCCTGGTGGAATAAGATTTATACACGTTAGTATTTACTCCAGCAACTCCCAGTACCTGCTTGAGCCACTAGAGATAGTTTAGCTCGTCACCCGACCATGAGGTTTCTTGTGGCTGACCTATAAGGCTTTTTCCTCTCCCTCGGGTATTTCTTATTGTGTCAATGTAGTTCATTAAGTGGGTCATGACACATAACCGTGGTTCAGGTGGGTATGCCCTGAATTCCATGACTGGACCTGATGTTCCTGGTCTGCTCTGTTTGGCCAGCCCCTGAATGGAAAATGTGACACTATCTGGTGTTATCACCGTGTTGTCCAATCGTAATAGTTGGAAGAACTGGGTCTTTGTGCTGAGGTAAGGCCGTCAGCATATCCATCTTCAGGGTAGGCTGTTCCAGGGTGAGGGACCTGGCTGGTGATCATCCCCTAAGGTCAGTCTGAAGAAGGGTTTCGGCCCGAAGCGTCGCCTATTTCCTTCGCTCCATAGATGCTGCTGCACCCGCTGAGTTTCTCCAGCATTTTTGTGTACCATCCCCTAAGGTACGTCAGGACCTCACTGACTTTCCAATTTGGGTGTACCTAGTTCTGGGGAATGGGAATTGAATATACCTCTCCTGAATTTGATCACCAGTGGGTGGTACCCTTGCCCTGTTTTCGTGGTGCCTGAGTTGAGTAGGCTGACAGAGTACTTCTGGCTATATTGATGGCGCAGTAGCCAAGTCCTTCATTGTGGTGAAGGCCTGCCAGGAACTCCAGTACAGGTTTTGTTGTAGTTGAATGTGTAGTTCCTGAGTTTGAGCAGTTTCTTCCCAGGTATGTTCCCTAGTGGATATGCGACGGAATGCTGTCATCATGTTGATAGTGCTGTCTGATCCAGGCCGAGCAGTGGTCTTCCCAATTCTGTAATCCAGGCCCTTTCTTCCTGCAACCTAGTAGTTTATCGTGGCATGGATGGTTTATGCCTGAACTGGGTGGGTTGATAAGCCTAGGCTATTGGGAATCATAGGGTTTTGATGACCATGTCGAGGACTGTTGGGAACCATGACTGTTTGTTTAGTCCACTGTATTTTGCGTAGTACCCGACTGATGAGACCGTAGTACCTATTGATGAGGTAGAAAGAAGGGGAGAACATAGAGATTAATTCCCCCCCCCCCCCACATCAATACGCGGAAATGTATCCATGCCGCTGCCTTGAGTTGGTTTCATGCGACATACATTGGTACGTGGCGATTCAATTGGAATATAAGGTAATCGATATCTGGTGTCCATATTGCTTTGTAATCTCAGCAAATACTTTTGGTTTAAATGTTCGTTTACAGTATTTAGCTCACCTGATAGGTAAGTTACTGATGGTCAAACATGTTTGACGACATACGGTTACCAATTGTTAAATAAATTGTCACATAATATCGATTTTATTCCGCCCAAGTGGTTTGGTATATGCCACCACTGTGATGTTGTTAATTTATAAACGAACATGCAAAATGGTGCACTACTGAGCAATATGCTTGCCCAATAGTAAGTAAGTTTTATTTATATAGCACGTTTTAAGTCAACTTGCATTGACACCAAAGCACCAGAATGTTAAGTCCTCTTCCTCTGAAAACCCCCGAGGTCGGCCCATTTGTGGCCTTGCAGCCAGTCCGATGAATATACTCAATAGAACATACTCAATATTTCTAACTAGGTTTAATGCCCAGTGTCTATAGTGATGACAACTCCAGATTAGTCCATTTGCCACCATATTATAGGTATGGGATATAGTTTGAACACTAGTATCTCAGCTCATTGGAAAGGTACAATGTTCAGTAGCTGGTAATGCTGCTACTATCCCAATTACTTTTGCCACATAGTTGATAGGTGGTTAAATGTTACCATAACTGATAGCATTAATGAATACCAGATAGACAATGTTGTGGATGGGGTCAACGTAGATATCTGGATAATATGACAGAGCCCAGGCTAAAATAAGTAAGTAGCTAATGCAGCTGATATAGCTATTCCAAGGATAGTCTGTCGTTAATATATGGACATGCCATGACAAAATGTTCCTTAAGTGCCAGGGCTGGTTTGAAATTCTGGAATAGCTTCGGCTCATATAAGCCAATTCAATAATAAGTCAACTCAAATCAAGTCAAGTCAAGTTTATTTGTCACATACACATGCGAGATGTGCAGTGAATGAAAAGTGGCAATGCTCGCCATGGTTGCCCCATCCAGGTAAATTGTGGTATATCTGAAATCTTATATAAAAGGGTACTGAATAGTATGCATCTTTAAAGTCGATGTCTACCATAAAGCATCCTTGGAATCCATGGTAGTAGTTACAAATTCCATAAGTGGGTATACCTGGTGAATACTCAAGTGGTTAATCAATGATGGTGCGACATTCACCATCTTGGGGTTTTTTGGTACCAAAGGCTCATATGAGATTTCTTATGACCCCTGGTATATCTTTCCCAGTAGCTAGACCCTCATGTTTCTTAGTGGGAGGGTAGACCCCTTGGGGTGCAAGCTGAACTGGTGGCAAGATATTAATTTTACTTCGGAGTCACGTGAGTGACTACGTGAAGAACCCGCTTACGACGCATGCGTGTCATTACGCTACACGCATTCGAACTTGTCATTGCTGGAGGAAGGACGTTCCTCCCAAACGGCAGGGGTTGAACCTGCAACAGTAAGGTGAGGGAACGTCGTTTCTTTTACTTACCTTTTTTCTTTCTACAGAAGGCTGATGAGAACTGGCTGGGGAGAGTCTGCAGAACTGCAGGCAGCCAGCAACGTCCGGGGCACTGCTATCTCCCTTAAAACGGGAGCCGGAGCTGACTTCAGCTCCAGGAGCACGCCGACAGCGGTGGAGCATGTCTGGAGCAGTCATTTCCGACGACTCGGACTACAGCCCCACGGACCTATACATGGGTCCGAGGCGCTGGAAGGAGCGAGAATGCTGGCGGGGGAGAACCTGCAAAATTGCGGGCAGCCGGCAGCAGCAGCAGCAGCAAACGGCACGCTGATCTCCCGTAATGGGAACAGCTGTGCCCGATTTCGCTCCCGACTTCGCTCCCGCGCCGGCCCCGGCCGGTCGGGAGAGGAGCAGCCGCGAGCGACCAGTGTCCGTGTGCATAGGGGTCGGTTTGAGCGGCTGGAGGAGATGGCAAGCAGCCGCGAGCGACCAGTGCCCGTGAGCACCGGGGTCGGTTGGAGCGGCTGCAGCATGACCAGCAGCCGTGACGGCCGGTGCCCGTGAGCACCGAGGTCGGTTGTAGCGGCTGCAGCATGCAGGATAAAGAGCAGCCGGGAGCGGCCAGTGCCCGAGAGCATTGGAGCCGGTTGGACCGGCTGCAGGAGAAATTAAGCAGCCGCGAGCGACCAGTGCCCGTGATCACCGGGGTCGGTTGGAGCGGCTGCAGCATGACAAGCAGCCGTGAGCGACCGGTGCCCGTGAGCACCGAGGTCGGTTGTAGCGGCTGCAGCATGCAGGATAAAGAGCAGCCGGGAGCGGCCAGTGCCCGAGAGCATTGGAGCCGGTTGGACCGGCTGCAGGAGCAGTACCCCTTGTGGGGCTGCAGAGTGGAAATACTCCAAAGTGGCAAAGCCACAGTGGGCAACTAATAAGCCCCACAGCAGTACTCCTTGTGGGGCGGCACAGAGTTTCTCACTCATCAGAGGGGAACACCGATAGTCAATCCGGGGCTGGCTGCAGGAGCTGGAACAGGAGCAGCTTCAGGAGCAGCCGTGACGGCCATTGCCCGTGAGCATTGGAGCCGGATGGAGTGGCTGCAGGAACTGCAGCAGGAGCAGCCTCAGGAGTAACGGCTTCAGGAGCAGCCGCGATGGCCAGTGATCATGTGCATTGGAGCCGGTTGGGTGCCCGAGAGCATCGGGACCAGCTGGAGCGGCTGTTGGAGCATGTAAGTGGCAGCTCCATGAGATGGAGACTAGTCACAGAGGGGCAGCTAGTAAGTCCTACAGCAGTACCTCTTGTAGGGCTGCACAGTGTTCTCCCTCATCAGAGGGGAGTATAGGGGGTCAAGTTTGGGCTCCACTTGAACAGGGGAGCAGAACATACCCCTAGTACACTTAGGGTGCGGAAACCCTATGGGAAAACACGTACCATCAGGGAACTGCAAAACCTGAATGTTCCCAGTATCAACCTAAACATGGTAGGGCAGGGAATTGAAACGAAAGAATGTTCTAAGTCCTAACAGATGAAAACCTGGAACCTCCCAACCTCCAATATTAAAATTTGGAGGCATCTTATCTTAACAGGGAAAGATCTTCATATCGAGGGAACTCTGGGACACATTAAGGAACGTCTTAAAAACTACTTCCTGAGAAATGTGCTACCCTCATCAGACACCGGCACCTCAACGACCACGGAGGATGCCGAAATAGTAACTAACCTACTAATAGGAACCAGGGAGGTTGGTAGTGGATAACAGATCTATCTGTATGCATAGAATTATTCTACCGACACTTAAAATTCAGAAGTACAGGGGTATACCTTAGAATTCTTCATTCCATTACCCTCCAGTTCAGCATGTACCGAACTGAATGTTCATGCTTACAGGGAAAGAAACAACTAAAGCGCATACTGAACTACAATGCCCATATATTATAGGACTTATGGAGGACATCCACACGAATCACAGGGATTCGTGTCCTAAATATCCTTATCATAATTTAGAGGTGGTTGCCACTTCATCTTAGATTGACTAATTTGAATACTTCGTACTATATATTCATTACAAATGGGAACCTTTGGTGCAACTAAGGGATTGATCCTAGGGTACTACATGGCAAGCATGGTATTAAAATACGCTTGCTATATAGGACTCATTGAAGGTACCCACAGATGTATTTAACACAACAGATCGTCTGCGATCCACCGTTAACACACTTCACATGGCAGTAACTTTGCCGTAAGAAAGGGTACAGCCTTTATGGAGGCTTCCAGGGAACTAAACCAGCCATCAGACTGGTAGTAGAATAATTGGCATTAGGGGCTGTGTGACAGCCACATGATATCGGACCTTTACATAATCATAGTACAGAGCGCTACACGCGTCACTCAAGAAATTATGTGGGGGTCATTCTGACCGACTTATGAAACAACCAAACACAGTTATCTGTCTATGGAACCACATACTGATGGGCCTTGGATTGGGATGCTACTAATTCCATCTCCAGCTGTGGGGGAGATGGAATGCTCAGGAGGCATCACTACTAACGTTGGGCATATATACCTGGGGAAGTGAGAGCTAGTCATGGCTTTAAGTCAAATTGTTTTGGGTTATATCACCAGTATGTTAATCTACAAATTGAAAACACCACCGGGGTAGCATATGTCAACCATATGGGTAGAAACATATCGACACCATGTGACTATCTGGCCAACAATATTTGTGAATTGAATTGAATTGAATCCTTCTTGTCAATCAGACCTTTCGGTCTGAACGAGATGTTGTTGCTTGCAGCCATACATGTAATACTAGCAGCACACAATGGACACAGGCTGGCATCCGCCGCGGTGAGTTCACCAGGTACCTCCACTCTGTGATGCAGGCAATAGTCTTAGAGTCACTGTCTCTATTAATCTGGATTAATAGCGTATCCAGATAGAGATTGGATATCAGCTTCCAACTACCAGGAAAACTGAATTTAGTGGCATACAACAGGTCACGCTAAGTCTAAAAACTCTGTATGGATGTTGGATAAAATATGTATTGCTGGAACAGCTGGTATGGAACACCAAATAACGACCTATTCACATCCATGCTCTTACCAGTTATCAAATTATGTTCTTGGGAGCCAGAACCTGGGGCAGTGGTTCAGATGTATCTTCGCTGATTGAGGGATCATTTATGCATCCCTCCCTTTTGCCTCATCAGTTGGTTATTTAGGAAGAAACTATAGACTTCACGTCTCGAATTTTGATAATACCTGATTGCCCTACGCAACCAGAGGTACTGGTGATATCAACATGGGTCAGAACCATACATCACCATCCATCATAGACCTAACTTACTGGGTCTTTCCGCAACAAGGGGAGTTACCCGTCACTATTATATATTAACCTATTTATTTAGAGTTGGAAGCACCTCTTCTACACCTGGGACTGACGGACCGAATGCGGAATTATTTCAGCGGGTCACAGACAGTCCACCTAAACATCAGTACTTGGTATCATCTAGTAATGGGAAGTACTGTCACAACAACAATCATCACCCACAGATCTATGAACATCCCGTCTGTTCTGGAATTCCTGGCAAGCCTCCATTACGATGAGAGGCTCAGTCATAGTGCCATCAACTGCGCCAGAGGTGCTCTGTCAATATACCTGTTGAAGGTGTTCAAAAGAGAACTGCAGATGCTGGAATGAAGGTACAGAGCGGCACTCTGTTGGGACAAACCCTGGTAAACAAACTCATGAGGGGCATTTTTAAAATTAGTCCCCAAGAACCAGGTACTCCCAAATATGGGATGTGAGCATTGTACTGACCATGTTAAGAAACTGGTCTCCAGCTACAGCTCTGTTCCTACGGGAACTGACTATGAAAACAGTCATGCTGATGGTCCTGGTCACGCCACAAGGGTCCAGTCACCACAGAAAACAAGGTTGGACAACATGATTAATTCATCTGGAATTTATGGTTTACATCAGTGTAATAGTCATACAGAACAGACAGGACAGAACAATGATTTGGACGAGGGAATTGAATGCAACATCTCCAAGTTTGCGGATGACACAAAGCTGGGGGGCAGTGTTAGCTGTGAGAAGGATGCAAGGAGGCTGCAAGGTGACTTGGATAGGTTGGGTGAGTGGGCAAATGCATGGTAGATGCAGTATAATGTGGATAAATGTGAGGTTATCTCTCATTATGAGAAGGATGCAAGGAGACTGCAAGTAAACGGTAAGATGAACCGGGGGAGTAATGATTGGAGCTAATTGGAAGATGCTCAAATAGACCATTTGCAACCAATTGACTGTCACAAAGTTTCCACAACTCTGATTCACTCAAACCTACTCTCCCTACAAAGATAATGTCTGTTGAATCACGTGGCCCATTTTTGTGCAGTATACATTTATGACTGTTGTTTTATATGTAGCTGTTTTCAATGGTGGAGAGTATTTTCTTCTGTGGAATCCGGATCACAGCACCGACTGGGTTCAGGCAAATTGCCTTCTTTGATCTTTTAATTCCATGCAGCTTTTCCATTTCTGCATAAATACCAGATGAAAATATTAGGAAAGCTACATTCGAGCATTGATAAGGAAAACCTGTCAAATTCGCGTCGAAAAGCTTGAAAGAGAATAATTTTCCTTGGCATGATACAACTGCATGTACAAGTTGAGAGAAATGTTATATAACACGTGTTATATTCAGAAAGTGATGGAACACGACGCACTTACAGAATCACGTAGAAATTTGTAGACCATTAAATTCATGCATTGTTCCAGCACAGAGCGTACCAGGACAGTGTATTCTACGAGTAGGGTATCTGGCTCACCACACTTCAAGAGACAGGTGCTGTATATTGGAAGTGCTGTTAAAGTAGAATGACGTGACTTCAGCCCATTAACTACCAGAACCAGACACAAAGTGCTGGTGTAACTCAATGGATCTGGCAACATCTCTGGAGAACATGGATAGGTGACATTTCGGGTCAGGGACCTTCTTCAGACTGTGATGGGAGGGAAGAAAGAAGGAAGAGAAGTAGGTGGATACAGGTGAGGGGATTTTTGATTGGCAAATAGTTGGACAGAGATGAAAAGTTAAAATGTGTGAGATCCAGAAGGAAGGATCTCTTCTATCCTTATCTCACACTTTTTGTCTTTTCATCCTTGGCCTTTGTCCAATCAAAACCCCTCAACACCTGTATCCGCCTCACTTGCCAGGCTTTGTCCCGCTCCTACTCTTCCTACTTTCACCCCTACCACAACAATCAATGTAAAGAAGGATCCCGATCTGAAACATCACCTATCCATCTTCACCAGAGATGTACCCTGATCTGCTGAGTTACTCTAGCATTTTTTTCCTTTTTTTTGTAAACCATCATCTGCAGTTTCTTGTGTCTGCAGCCACCAGAACTATATGCCTTCCCCAGCCCACTGACTTGGGAACCCATAGATCTCAACACCATCTTTTAAGAATTTCAAACCTTAAATTGGGAATTTAAACTGGCTCTTTCACTGAATTGAAAATGTAAGGAGTGCAGATGCTGGAAATCCCAAATAAAAACTGAAAGTTTCAGAACAATAGCAGGTCAGGCAGCATCCGTTGGAAGAGAAACAGAGCTTCAACCTGAACCATTGACTCTTCTCCTCTCTCCACAGATTTGATCTGACCTGGCCTGCTGAATGTTTCCCACACTCTTTGCTTTTGCCCTTTCACTGCACTACTTGTAATAAAATGTGACTCTCGGTCCATGTACAAACTGAACCCTCTGACAGTTTTGTTGGCAGGTATTTTGTCACTGGTGATATCCTCATCGAGTCATACAGCACTGAAATGGGCCTTTCGACCACCACATCCACACTGACCCTTTTACCTATCTACACATCACTTTACTCCACATTAGGACTCTATCCTTCCATTCCTTATCTATTTCAGTGACTTTCTAAGTGCCTATTAAACATCATTCCAAACGCAATATCTAATACCATCAATATTTTGAAAACAAAGTCCAATGGATCACTGGCCATTACACTAAAAGGGTTAAATGTTATATTACAACTACAACAAGTCTTAGATAAACCATCTCTGGAGTGCTGAGAACGATAATGGGTTCAAAACTGCTGGAAGTATGCATCCTTCCTGAGTTTATAGAAACCTGTCTAGGATTTCCCAGAATTTGGAAGATTAAGGGGTGATCCTATGGAACATTTTAAGTTGGGATAAGAGAACTGATAAGGATAAAGAGAACCATTTCACCTGGTGGGAAGTCTAGGATTGGGTCTTGTTGGGAGGGAAGAGGCCAAAGGTTAGGTTTTTGTGAGGCAAAATGTGCAAACATTTTTAGATGCAGTAGTGGTACAAATTTTCCTAGGCATGATACAACACACAATTCCTACTGTAGGTACAAGTTGAGAGAAATGTTATATGATGCATGTTATATTCAGAAAATGATGGAACATGACGCACTTACAGATTCACATAGAAATTTGCAGAAATTTCTTCATTTACTTCTAAAGCTAGAGGTACTGCTATTATTATTCGGAAAGGTATACCATTTAAATTAAAGAATACTATATCAGATAAAGAGGGAAGGTATATTATAGTTTCGGGAGCAATCTACTCCACCCCATTGACTATGATAAATATTTACTCTCCGAATTTTGATAATCCCAACTTTTTTAATAAAATTCTGGATATAATATCAGAGTATAATTACCAAAATGTAATAATAGGGGGGGATTTCAATTGCGTTTTAGACCCATATTTAGACAAATCAGTAAAACAAAGGAGGGGTAATTTAAAATCTAAGATTAGTGAACTTCTAAATACATATATAAAAAATACTAATACAACAGATGTATGGAGAACTGCTCATCCAACTGGAAGGGAATACTCGTTTTACTCATCGGTACATAAAACTTATTCACGAATTGATTACTTCTTAGTGGATACAAAATTAATTCCATATACGATCAATCCTAAATACCACAATAGTATTATTTCTGATCACTCCCCGTTAACTTTCCTATTAAAACTTGAGGGAATGCCCCGTAAAAAATCTTTCAGGAGGTTCAACGCACAAATCTTAAACAACCCACAAGGTTATGAATATGAACAATGAACAATTATGAACAAATGAAAATGTTTTTTGAGACAAATGAGACACCAGGTATTTCACCTTCTTTATTATGGGAAACTTTCAAGGCATTTATCAGAGGAATTATAATAGTGAGATTAAACGAGAACTTACCAGTTTGAAGTTTGATGTGTATTTTAAGAGGAGTTACGATGAGGGATTACGTGAAGAACCCGTCCAGCACGCATGCGCGACATACTTCAAAGCAGCGGTGTGGAATTACAGACACAGTAATTGAACTAAATATAGTAAAGAAAATGAGAGCTTAGTTACCAGTTTGATCTCTATTATTGAGGGTGGGAGCGGAGGGCACGTAATCCCTCATCGTAACTCCTCATAAAATACAGATCAAACTTCAAACTGGTAAGTTCTCGTTTAATCTTACTATTTTACTTCGGAGTCACGTGAGTGACTACGTGAAGATTTTAAAGCTCTGTGATTTCAAACCGTGTAACAGTTCATACTTCACTCGCTGCCGAAGTCATTCGAGGGAGGCAGTATGTTATCGTAATCAACCATGAATCTGTTTGTAAAACAAAAATGGTGTTATCAACAATAACAAGACAAAAATGCTCCCCCGGGCTTAAATGATATATTTGCAGATTCTAATGTTACTTCTGCAACCAATACAGGTTCTGCCAGCGGCTTGTTACAAAGTTTGGAACGTATATGCCCTAGACCACCCCGCTGTAGCCAGGATGTGGTCCATAGGCACGTCCATCCTCTTAGTCACTGACGTGGAAGCTGCCCTGGTGGAATAAGATTTATACACGTTAGTATTTACTCCAGCAACTCCCAGTACCTGCTTGAGCCACTAGAGATAGTTTAGCTCGTCACCCGACCATGAGGTTTCTTGTGGCTGACCCATAAGGCTTTTTCCTCTCCCTCGGGTATTTCTTATTGTGTCAATGTAGTTCATTAAGTGGGTCATGACACATAACCGTGGTTCAGGTGGGTATGCCCTGAATTCCATGACTGGACCTGATGTTCCTGGTCTGCTCTGTTTGTCCAGCCCCTGAATGGAAAATGTGACACTATCTGGTGTTATCACCGTGTTGTCCAATCGTAGTAGTTGGAAGAACTGGGTCTTTGTGCTGAGGTAAGGCCGTCAGCATATCCATCTTCAGGGTAGGCTGTTCCAGGGTGAGGGACCTGGCTGGTGATCATCCCCTAAGGTCAGTCTGAAGAAGGGTTTTGGCCCGAAACGCCGCCTATTTCCTTCGCTCCATAGATGCTGCTGCACCCGCTGAGTTTCTCCAGCATTTTTGTGTATCATCCCCTAAGGTACGTCAGGACCTCACTGACTTTCCAATTTGGGTGTACCTAGTTCTGGGGAATGGGAATTGAATATACCTCTCCTGAATTTGATCACCAGTGGGTGGTACCCTTGCCCTGTTTTCGTGGTGCCTGAGTTGAGTAGGCTGACAGAGTACTTCTGGCTATATTGATGGCGCAGTAGCTGAGTCCTTCATTGTGGTGAAGGCCTGCCAGGAACTCCAGTACAGGTTTTGTTGTAGTTGAATGTGTAGTTCCTGAGTTTGAGCAGTTTCTTCCCAGGTATGTTCCCTAGTGGATATGCGACGGAATGCTGTCATCATGTTGATAGTGCTGTCTGATCCAGGCCGAGCAGTGGTCTTCCCAATTCTGTAATCCAGGCCCTTTCTTCCTGCAACCTAGTAGTTTATCGTGGCATGGATGGCTTATGCCTGAACTGGGTGGGTTGATAAGCCTAGGCTATTGGGAATCATAGGGTTTTGATGACCATGTCGAGGACCATTGGGAACCATGACTGTTTGTTTAGTCCACTGTATTTTGCGTAGTACCCGACTGATGAGACCGTAGTACCTATTGATGAGGTAGAAAGAAGGGGAGAACATAGAGATTAATTTCCCCCCCCCCCCACATCAATACGCGGAAATGTATCCATGCCGCTGCCTTGAGTTGGTTTCATGCGACATACATTGGTACGTGGCGATTCAATTGGAATATAAGGTAATCGATATCTGGTGTCCATATTGCTTTGTAATCTCAGCAAATACTTTTGGTTTAAATGTTCGTTTACAGTATTTAGCTCACGTGATAGGTAAGTTACTGATGGTCAAACATGTTTGACGACATACGGTTACCAATTGTTAAATAAATTGTCACATAATATCGATTTTATTACGCCCAAGTGGTTTGGTATATGCCACCACTGTGATGTTGTTAATTTATAAACGAACATGCAAAATGGTGCACTACTGAGCAATATGCTTGCCCAATAGTAAGTTTTATTTATATAGCACGTTTTAAGTTAACTTGCATTGACACCAAAGCACCAGAATGTTAAGTCCTCTTCCTCTGAAAACCCCCGAGGTCGGCCCATTTGTGGCCTTGCAGCCAGTCCGATGAATATACTCAATAGAACATACTCAATATTTCTAACTAGGTTTAATGCCCAGTGTCTATAGTGATGACAACTCCAGATTAGTCCATTTGCCACCATATTATAGGTATGGGATATAGTTTGAACACTAGTATCTCAGCTCATTGGAAAGGTACAATGTTCAGTAGCTGGTAATGCTGCTACTATCCCAATTACTTTTGCCACGTAGTTGATAGGTGGTTAAATGTTACCATAACTGATAGCATTAATGAATACCAGATAGACAATGTTGTGGATGGGGTCAACGTAGATATCTGGATAATATGACAGAGCCCAGGCTAAAATAAGTTAGTAGCTAATGCAGCTGATATAGCTATATCCAAGGATAGTCTGTCGTTAATATATGGACATGCCATGACAAAATATTCCTTAAATGTCAGGCTGGTTTGAAATTCTGGAATAGCTTCGGCTCATATAAGCCAATTCAATAATAAGTCAACTCAAATCAAGTCAAGTCAAGTTTATTTGTCACATACACATGCGAGATGTGCAGTGAATGAAAAGTGGCAATGCTCGCCATGGTTGCCCCATCCAAGTAAATTGTGGTATATCTGAAATCTTATATAAAAGGGTACTGAATAGTATGCATCTTTAAAGTCGATGTCTACCATAAAGCATCCTTGGAATCCATGGTAGTAGTTACAAATTCCATAAGTGGTTATACCTGGTGAATACTCAAGTGGTTAATCAATGATGGTGCGACATTCACCATCTTGGGGTTTTTTGGTACCAAAGGCTCATATGAGATTTCTTATGACCCCTGGTATATCTTTCCCAGTAGCTAGACCCTCATGTTTCTTAGTGGGAGGGTGGACCCCTTGGGGTGCAAGCTGAACTGGTGGCAAGATATTAATTCTATTCCCCTTGAATATTTTTTGGTATATAACTACCAAGAGTGATAGCTTCCCACCCAGGTGTGATTCCCCCACCCCCTCTGTTAGTACAAACCCTTCACCTTTATGTGATGGTAGGAACCATATTTATCTGTCTTCACTGTTGTTTGGTGGTGTGTTAATTTCTTCGGTTTCTGGTTCCTTGTCTGTAGGGATGGTGTGTTGGGGGGTGGCGCATTTTCCATGGGGCCCGCTCTGGGCCCTGGCCTAAAAGGCTTACGGGATTGGCATGCAGGCCCCGAGCTTTCACCAGTACCATGACGTAGACGCCCCTGGTGGAAGTGTAGAGGTACTGCTGTCTGGTTTATTGGAAAAACAGGTAGTAGGCTGGCCGTCAGTGAGACTGAAAGGCCATCTCGCTCGTGGTGAAGCCATGTAGCGGCCACACCCAGCAGCTCTTCCTGATCCTGTACCTCAAGCATACTCCCGATGTTGTCCAGCCAGTGACCCCTCTTCTTGACCAGCCCAGCTCTGGTCGCCATCAATCCCTCGACAAGGGAGATGACCAGTGCTGTAGCACTGGAGCGGGAGTGTTATGCTCCCTTGGTGAGCTTGCCCCTGCTCCTGGGGCAATTCTCGCTGGAGTTTTATACTCTTACTCAAGGCTTGGAGAGCTGACACTTGCTGGTTCCATCTTCTGTGTCTGTCTCCAGCCCGAGATTTGCTTGCTGACTTGCTCTGGAGGCTGCCTGCCGTTTTCGGCCGGTATCTGCGGTTCTCGGGCGGCGTTTCTCCTTGTCGGGAGTATGCAGGGATACCGGCCGGTTTTGAATTTCCCTCCAGTCCGCTGCTGTTGGTCAGACAGCTGTTAGCGGACTGGGCATCGGCGCAGTACCCTGCTGTGGACCGCAGCGTGTGTGGTCCCGGTGCCGCCTCTCCCCCCTCCACTGACGGAACGTTCCTTCCCTGGAGTCGAACGGGGGCCGCTTCCCTCTGCTGCTTTGCTCCCCCTGGAGCAACAAACGAGAGCAAAGTCGCGATTTTAAACTGAAGGTAAGTACTTACCTAACGGCCTTCAGGCTTGTAGCGGGAGCGCCTGTTCTCCCGCTGGTCGCTGTTGCACTGCGTGAACGCAATGACGCGCATGCGTGCTGGACGGGTTCTTCACGTAGTCACTCGCGTGACTCCGAAGTAAAATCTCATACCAAAGCTTCCAAAATAAAAAGAATAAGACAGAACAACTGATGTTAGAACAGGAAATTAGACAATTAGAGTTAGATAATGCCAAAGATCCAACTACAGATAAACATAATAAGATTATAACTATTGAAGTTTAAACTTAATCGAATTTTATTGGCAAGATTATTCCAAATTACAAAACAGGAACATTTTGAATTTGGTGATAAGCCACATAAACTCTTAGCTCGTCAACTGAAAAAACAAGAAAAGGAAAATACTATCACTAAAATTAAATCAGAGAAAGGTGAACTACTAACATTACCTAAGGATATTAATAAAAGATTTGCTCAATTTTATCAAAATCTATATACATCTAAAACTAAAATAGAAGTCTATATATATCTAAAACTAAAATAGAAGATAGTAAAATTATAATTTTTTTATATAACTGTAATCTTCCAAAACATGACCAAGAGGAATTAGGAGCTCAGATTACACTTGAAGAAATAGGAGAAGCAATAAAAGCATTGAAAAGTGGTAAGACGCCTGGACCAGATGGTTTTAGTAATGAATTTTACAAAAGATTTCACGAGATAACGGCTCCACATTTACTTAAATTATATACTCACGCTTTTAAAGAAAATAAACTACCAGAAACATTAGCTGAATCAACTATTACGCGTATACCAAAAAAGGTAAAGATTTAAAGAACCAGGCTCATACAGAGCTATATCACTTTTAAATGCAGATCAGAAAATCTTAGCAAAAACCTTAGCAAGAAGATTGAGTAAATATATTAATAAATTGATAAATCTAGATCAAATGGGGTTTATACCTAAAAGACAATCATTTAGTAATCTGTTTAACATAATGTACTCACATAAAACGGAAAAAGAAGATATCAATCGTTTATCTGGACGCAGAGAAAGCATTTGATCAGGTAGAGTGGCAGTATTTATACAAAGTATAATTTAATATGGGAGAGAACTTTATTGTATGGGTAAAATTATTATATGACAAACCGACGGCAAGAACATTAACTAATAATACGTTATCTCCAAAATTCCAATTATCGAGGGGCAATAGGCAGGGATGTGCATTATCACCCCTGCTATTTGCCCTTATGATAGAGCCTTTGGCTGAAAGTATAAGAATTCATCCGAATATTCAGGGATATAATACTAAGGACTTAAATAATAAAATCTCATTATACGGAGACGATATACCTCTATATATTACAAATTCACAAACGAGTATTCCAAATTTATTAAATTTAATAGGAATTCAGTTCTTTTTCAGGATACAGAATAAATTGGAATAAAAGTGAAATTATGTCGTTAAAGCCTCAAGAAGCGACTCACTTATTAAAATTCCCCTTTAAAATTGCAACAGAAAAATTTAAGTATTTGGGTATTCAAATTACTAGAAAATACAAATCATTTATTCAACTTTATGCCGTTATTAAATAAATTGAACGCGTTGATTAAATTCTGGAAAACGCTCCCGTGGTCAATAATAGGCAGAATAAACACTATAAAAATGATTTTTTTACCACAAATATTATATACCTATTTCAATCTATACCATTATATATACCCAATTTTTTTTCCAAAAAACTAGATTCTAATATTACCAACTTTATTTGGGACTATAGATCACATAGAATTCAAAGAAAACACCTGTGTAAACCCAAAGATGCTGGGGGACATTCACTTCCGAACTTTTTGTATTATTATTGGGTAGTGCATATTAAGAATATAATTTATTGGTTGGACAGCTCTTCCCAACAGACAGAATGGATAAGAATGGAGAAAGAGGATTGTTCTCCTTGTGATATAGGAGCGATCCCAGGGCCGGATTTACGTATAAGCTAGACAAGCTTAATCTTAGGGCCTCGAGATCTAGGGGGGGGGGGGGGGGGGGGGGGAGGGGCTATGCTCTGTGCACCAAGGTGTGTTAAACTTTTGAGATAGTGGCGTTGTTACAAAACCTACCATCAGTGGCGCTGTGCGATAGTGGCGTTGTTACAAAACCTACCATCGGTGGCGCTGTGCTTGCGATTCCGGAGGCTTTGGTGGTGTGGGGGGGAGGGGGGAGGGGATTAAAATGCAGGTGAGGTTTATATTCGTTGTGGAGAGGAAATTGCTCCCCAGATCCTTGGATCATTGGAAGTGCAGGACAAAGCGAAAGATATGTAGTTTATTTAACCCTTCCCCTTGCCAAACCTCGCCGCTGCACGTGGGGGCCTATCCACCTCGCATCCACACTGGGGGCCTACACACGTCCAATCCACACTGGGGGTCTACACACCTCCAATCCGCACTGGGACCTACCACCTCCAATCCGCACTGGGGGCCTATCCACCTCGCATCCGCACCTGGCCAACCCACTTCGCACTGGGCCCATCCAACAATGCCGCCGCACTGGGCCCATCCAACATCGCCGCCGGTTCGGACCTACCGAACATCGCCGCCGGACCAGGGCTCTCCGAACATGGCCGCCGCACCGCGCCCTACTCACCTCATTGCCTCACCGGGCTGGCCGATCCGCGCCGCACCACCGACCATCCGCCTACCGGGACCTCCCACGCATCACCCGCCGACCCCGACTCTACTGCCCGCGGACTCCTACCATCGGGTCCGCCGACCCTCGCCACTGCACCTCCCTCCTGCAGCCCGCATCCGTCGCCTTACCTGGAGACTGGGCCTGAAGCCTCCACGCTGCTAACTCCCACTCCCCTGGGTTTGACTGCACTGGGTCCTAGTGCCAGTCTCCCCAACCATGGTAACCTCAGTGGCTGTTCCACTGGGTCTTCCCCATCCCCCTCAAACTATGTGACCCCTGCTCTTCCCCACCCATACTACAGTCCTCATACCCCCCTACCCCCTGACCACCCTCATCAGATATCGCCTTGACCTCAGTTCACTCACCTGCCTTCCTCCGACCCCAAGCCCCATCCTTGCCGTGTGTCACCATCCCCCCTGACCTCCCCCTCTCCGACACCGAACGGTCTGTCCTCAGCAGAGGCATTAACTTTGTCCTCCGTCCCCACCGCAATGAGTTCCGCGCCCACCACGACTTGGAGCTCTTCTACCATCGCCTCCACCTCACAGTCTTCTTCCATGGGAAGGAGTCCTCGCCCCCTATTGATGATCCCTTTTCACATCTCCAATGAACCCCCTCCTCGTGGACCACCCCTCATGGCCACCTTCCGGATTTTGACCTTTTTATCCAAAACTGCCAGCGGGGCATCAATCACCTCAGCTTCTCCACTCCCCCCCCCCCGAATGTACAGCTATCAACTCACTCCGCAACAACCCAGACTGGGTGATCAAACCCAACGACAAGGGCCAACTCTCGGACACCTCCTCCTACTTACCTCTGGACCATGGGATGGGGGTGGGGGGGCCTCACAAGTGAAATAGCTTAGGGCCTCTATTCATCTAAATCTGGCCCCGAGTGATCCTCTTCTCCCCGATGAAACTGAACAACAAAATATATAAGAATAATCCAATTATCCATAATACAATAAGAATTTGGAAACAAATAAAATTAACTTTAAAATTAAGAAACCTATCAGTGTTAATGCCAATAGTGAATAATCCTTCATTTAAGCCATCTCTTATCGATAAAACATATAACCAATGGGAACGAATGGGAATTAAAAGGATCGGCGATATGTATGAAATGGGAAATCTGTTATCATTCCAACAATTACAATTAAAATTTAAGTTGAAAGATAACCAATATTTTAAATATCTTCAGATCTGCGATTTCATGAAGAAATATATACAAATACATCAAACTATAACTTTAGACCCACTGGAAGAAGCAATATTAAGGCTGACTCACAGAAATGAATATCATATCTATATAATAGTATTTTAAATATAGAACTACCATCGACAGAGGCACTTAGAGAAGATTGGGAACGAGAACTAATGATAAAAAATCACGAAAGAAACATGGGAAAAGTATTTGATATCTATCTATCTATATTACTAAAAGTCTGTTCTTGACCGGTTTTGGCCATCTGTGCTGCGATTTCCGAGAGAACGCCGCCACCTACGGATTTGGCCACCTTGCTCAGAGCCCCCCTCCGCAGCATGTGTGCTGAGGATTTTTCCCGTCGATAAAAAATGACAGAGATATTAATGATTTTACAAAATTCCCCATTCTCTCTGCTGCCCCCGCTGGCGGCAGGGGGGAGGGACTATAAAACCAGGAAGTGGTGTGCCACACAGTCTCTTCAAGATGGAGGAAGGCAGAGGGTCACGTTTCTCTGAGCTGTGAATAACACTGAACACATGTCTACTCAAATGTAAGTGTCCTTAGTGGTTCTAAAATGCTTGCAGAATGTGTCTATTGGTTCTAAAGCTTGCAAAAAGTGTCTCTATTGGTTCTAAAGCTTGCAAAAAAATGTCTATAGGTTCTAAAGCTTGCAAAAAAATGTCTATAGGTTCTAAAGCTTGCAAAAAAATGTCTATTGGTTCTAAAGCTTGCAAAAAATGTCTATTGGTTCTAAAGCTTGCAAAAAATGTCTATTGGTTCTAAAGCTTGCAAAATGTGTCTCTATTGGTTCTAAAGCTTGCAAAAAATGTCTATTGGTTCTAAAGCTTGCAAAAAAATGTCTATTGGTTCTAAAGCTTGCAAAAAATGTCTATCGGTTCTAAAGCTAGCAAAAAGTGTCTATTGGTTCTAAAGCATGCAAAAAGTGTCTCTATTGGTTCTAAAGCTTGCAAAAAATGTTTATTGGTTCTAAAGCTTGCAAAAAATTGTCTATTGGTTCTAAAGCTTGCAAACAATGTCTATTGGTTCTAAAGTTTGCAAAAAAATGTCTCTTGGTTCTAAAGCTTGCAAAAAAATGTCTATTGGTTCTAAAGTTTGCAAAAAATGTCTATTGGTTCTAAAGCTTGCAAAAAAATGACTATTGGTTCTAAAGCTTGCAAAACATGACTATTAGTTCTAAAGCTTGCAAAATAATGTATATTGGTTCTAAAGCTTGCAAAAAAAATGTCTATTGGTTCTAAAGCTTGCAAAAAAATGTCTATTGGTTCTAAAGCTTGCAAAAAAATGTCTATTGGTTCTAAAGCTTGCAAAAAAATGTCTATTGGTTCTAAAGCTTGCAAAAAGTGTCTCTATTGGTTCTAAAGCTTGCAAAAAATGTCTATTGGTTCTAAAATGGTTCATACTAGCGCTCCAGAAAGCGCACCCCCCCCCCCCCCCCCTCCCTCCCCTCCTCCCCTCCTCCCCCTCCCTGGTTGGCTTGGCTTGGGTGTGTCTTGAAATTGAAAGGCACTACTTACTGCAAATGGTGGCATGAAGTTGAAATGCACTACTTACTGCAAATGGTGGCTTGGGAGCTTTAGCTTGAAGTTGAAAGGCACTACTTACTGCAAATGGTGGCTTGGTTGCTTTGGCTTGAAATTGAAAGGCACTGCTTACTGCAAATGGTGGCTTGGGTGTGGCTTGAAGTTGAAAGACACCTCTTACTGCAAATGGTGGCATGAAGTTGAAAGGCACTACTTACTGCAAATGGTGGCTTGGGAGCTTTGGCTTGAAGTTGAAAGGCACTATTACTGCAAATGTTGGCTTGGTTGCTTTGGCTTGAAGTTGAAAGGCACTACCTACTGCAAATGGTGGCTTGGTTGCTTTGGCTTGAAGTTGAAAGGCACTACTTACTGCAAATGGTGGCTTGGGGGCTTTGGCTTGAAGTTGAAAGGCACTATTACTGCAAATGGTGGCTTGGGAGCTTTGACTTGAAGTTGAAAGGCACTACTTCCTGCAAATGATGGATTGGGTGTGGCTTGAAGTTGAAAGGCACTACTTACTGCAAATGGGGGGCGTGGGTGCATTGGCTTGAAGTTGAAAGGCAGTACTTACTGCAAATGATGGCTTGGGTGTGGCTTGAAGTTGAAAGGCACTACAGGTACTTACTGCAGATGGAGGCTTGGGTGCAATGGCTTGAAGTTAAAATGCATTACTTACTGCAAATGGGGGCGTGGGTGCATTGGCTTGAAGTTGAAAGGCACTACTTACTGCAAATTGTGGCTTGAAGTTGAAAGGCACTACTTACTGCAAATGGTGGCTTGGGTGCTTTGGCTTGAAGTTGAAAGGCACTACTTACTGCAAATGGTGGCTTGGGTGCTTTGGCATTAAGTTGAAAGGCACTGCAAATGGTGGCATGAAGTTGAAAGGCACTACTTACTGCAAATGGTGGCTTGGGAGCTTTGACTTGAAGTTGAAAGGCACCTCTTGCTGCTAATGGTGGCTTGGGTGTGGTTTGAAGTTGAAAGCCACTACTTACTGCAAACGGTGGCTTGGATGCAATGGCTTGAAGTTAAAAGGCATTACTTACTGCAAATGGTGGCTTGGGTGCATTGACTTGAAGTTAAAAGGCATTACTTACTGCAAATGGTGGCTTGGGTGCATTGGCTTGAAGTTGAAAGGCACCACTTACTGCAAATGGTGGCATGAAGTTGAAAGGCACTACTTACTGCAAATAGCGGCTTGGGTGCTTTGGCTTGAAGTTAAAAGGCACTACTGTAAATGCACTTACTTCCTGTTTGCACTGTATATTGATTTTAGATAAAACGCTACCACTTACGGCTGTGATTTTTGGCCATCTTATGCAGTCCCCCTCCACTGAGCAGGTGCAGAGAATTCTTCCCATCAATGAAAAATAAAAGTGTTATTAGTTTTTTTTTAAATGTTGAGAATCTCTCTCCTGTCAATCACTCCATGCAAGCCACACCTTTTCCCGTGGGGGGGGGGGGGGGGGGGGGTTATAAAACCCGGAAATGTGGGTGTGGCTCAGTCTCTGCAAGATGGAGGAGGGAGAGGTCACGACTCACTGACTTTAGTGGCTTTGCACCCTACTTCAAATGGTATGAAACTGCACTTGAATTTGGTGGCCTTGCACCCTGCTAGAAGTGGTAAGAAACTGCACTTGAATTTGGTGGCCTTACACCCTGCTTGAAATAGAATTTCAAGGATTAGCCGTGTCAACTACTAGCCCACCAGCCGTGAGTGAGTGAGTTGCCAGCACAACAGGCTTGATTGACTGAGACGCCAGCCCAAGAAACCATTTGGCGCACAATTTGCATACTAGCCTTCTGGAAACCAGTCCCTTCAGCCCACAACACCCATACTAGCGCTCCACAAACCCCCCCCCCCCCCCCAACTGGCCACCAATATTAGAATTGGTGGAGAGGTGGAATATTGCGTTGGATGACCAGCCCTCCTGTGTGATGCTGGGACATAACGGGTCCCACTTAGTCTAGTATATACATAAATGTTCGATTAATGTAAGACATAACTTAATGCTATTTAAAATTTTACATAGATTATATTATTCAAAAACTAGACTGAATAAATTTTATCCAAATACTTCTCCCATTTGTGACAAATGTTTATCTCAAAATGCCACTATAACACATTCTTTTGATTTTCTGCATAAAACTTCATAAATTCTGGTGCGATATTTTTTATATATTTACAAAATTATTCTAGATAAAAATGGAGCCTAACACTAAAATGATTATACTTGGCGTAATGGGAGACAGGAATAAATTGAACACATTTCAAAATGAAGAAATATATACAAATACATCAAACTATAACTTTAGACCCACTGGAAGAAGCAATATTAAGGCTGACTCACAGAAATGAATATCATATCTATATAATAGTATTTTAAATATAGAACTACCATCGACAGAGGCACTTAGAGAAGATTGGGAACGAGAACTAATGATAAAAAATCACGAAAGAAACATGGGAAAAGTATTTGATATCTATCTATCTATATTACTAAAAGTCTGTTCTTGACCGGTTTTGGCCATCTGTGCTGCGATTTCCGAGAGAACGCCGCCACCTACGGATTTGGCCACCTTGCTCAGAGCCCCCCTCCGCAGCATGTGTGCTGAGGATTTTTCCCGTCGATAAAAAATGACAGAGATATTAATGATTTTACAAAATTCCCCATTCTCTCTGCTGCCCCCGCTGGCGGCAGGGGGGAGGGACTATAAAACCAGGAAGTGGTGTGCCACACAGTCTCTTCAAGATGGAGGAAGGCAGAGGGTCACGTTTCTCTGAGCTGTGAATAACACTGAACACATGTCTACTCAAATGTAAGTGTCCTTAGTGGTTCTAAAATGCTTGCAGAATGTGTCTATTGGTTCTAAAGCTTGCAAAAAGTGTCTCTATTGGTTCTAAAGCTTGCAAAAAAATGTCTATAGGTTCTAAAGCTTGCAAAAAAATGTCTATAGGTTCTAAAGCTTGCAAAAAAATGTCTATTGGTTCTAAAGCTTGCAAAAAATGTCTATTGGTTCTAAAGCTTGCAAAAAATGTCTATTGGTTCTAAAGCTTGCAAAATGTGTCTCTATTGGTTCTAAAGCTTGCAAAAAATGTCTATTGGTTCTAAAGCTTGCAAAAAAATGTCTATTGGTTCTAAAGCTTGCAAAAAATGTCTATCGGTTCTAAAGCTAGCAAAAAGTGTCTATTGGTTCTAAAGCATGCAAAAAGTGTCTCTATTGGTTCTAAAGCTTGCAAAAAATGTTTATTGGTTCTAAAGCTTGCAAAAAATTGTCTATTGGTTCTAAAGCTTGCAAACAATGTCTATTGGTTCTAAAGTTTGCAAAAAAATGTCTCTTGGTTCTAAAGCTTGCAAAAAAATGTCTATTGGTTCTAAAGTTTGCAAAAAATGTCTATTGGTTCTAAAGCTTGCAAAAAAATGACTATTGGTTCTAAAGCTTGCAAAACATGACTATTAGTTCTAAAGCTTGCAAAATAATGTATATTGGTTCTAAAGCTTGCAAAAAAAATGTCTATTGGTTCTAAAGCTTGCAAAAAAATGTCTATTGGTTCTAAAGCTTGCAAAAAAATGTCTATTGGTTCTAAAGCTTGCAAAAAAATGTCTATTGGTTCTAAAGCTTGCAAAAAGTGTCTCTATTGGTTCTAAAGCTTGCAAAAAATGTCTATTGGTTCTAAAATGGTTCATACTAGCGCTCCAGAAAGCGCACCCCCCCCCCCCCTCCCTCCCCTCCTCCCCTCCTCCCCCTCCCTGGTTGGCTTGGCTTGGGTGTGTCTTGAAATTGAAAGGCACTACTTACTGCAAATGGTGGCATGAAGTTGAAATGCACTACTTACTGCAAATGGTGGCTTGGGAGCTTTAGCTTGAAGTTGAAAGGCACTACTTACTGCAAATGGTGGCTTGGTTGCTTTGGCTTGAAATTGAAAGGCACTGCTTACTGCAAATGGTGGCTTGGGTGTGGCTTGAAGTTGAAAGACACCTCTTACTGCAAATGGTGGCATGAAGTTGAAAGGCACTACTTACTGCAAATGGTGGCTTGGGAGCTTTGGCTTGAAGTTGAAAGGCACTATTACTGCAAATGTTGGCTTGGTTGCTTTGGCTTGAAGTTGAAAGGCACTACCTACTGCAAATGGTGGCTTGGTTGCTTTGGCTTGAAGTTGAAAGGCACTACTTACTGCAAATGGTGGCTTGGGGGCTTTGGCTTGAAGTTGAAAGGCACTATTACTGCAAATGGTGGCTTGGGAGCTTTGACTTGAAGTTGAAAGGCACTACTTCCTGCAAATGATGGATTGGGTGTGGCTTGAAGTTGAAAGGCACTACTTACTGCAAATGGGGGGCGTGGGTGCATTGGCTTGAAGTTGAAAGGCAGTACTTACTGCAAATGATGGCTTGGGTGTGGCTTGAAGTTGAAAGGCACTACAGGTACTTACTGCAGATGGAGGCTTGGGTGCAATGGCTTGAAGTTAAAATGCATTACTTACTGCAAATGGGGGCGTGGGTGCATTGGCTTGAAGTTGAAAGGCACTACTTACTGCAAATTGTGGCTTGAAGTTGAAAGGCACTACTTACTGCAAATGGTGGCTTGGGTGCTTTGGCTTGAAGTTGAAAGGCACTACTTACTGCAAATGGTGGCATGGGTGCTTTGGCATTAAGTTGAAAGGCACTGCAAATGGTGGCATGAAGTTGAAAGGCACTACTTACTGCAAATGGTGGCTTGGGAGCTTTGACTTGAAGTTGAAAGGCACCTCTTGCTGCTAATGGTGGCTTGGGTGTGGTTTGAAGTTGAAAGCCACTACTTACTGCAAACGGTGGCTTGGATGCAATGGCTTGAAGTTAAAAGGCATTACTTACTGCAAATGGTGGCTTGGGTGCATTGACTTGAAGTTAAAAGGCATTACTTACTGCAAATGGTGGCTTGGGTGCATTGGCTTGAAGTTGAAAGGCACCACTTACTGCAAATGGTGGCATGAAGTTGAAAGGCACTACTTACTGCAAATAGCGGCTTGGGTGCTTTGGCTTGAAGTTAAAAGGCACTACTGTAAATGCACTTACTTCCTGTTTGCACTGTATATTGATTTTAGATAAAACGCTACCACTTACGGCTGTGATTTTTGGCCATCTTATGCAGTCCCCCTCCACTGAGCAGGTGCAGAGAATTCTTCCCATCAATGAAAAATAAAAGTGTTATTAGTTTTTTTTTAAATGTTGAGAATCTCTCTCCTGTCAATCACTCCATGCAAGCCACACCTTTTCCCGTGGGGGGGGGGGGGGAGGGGTTATAAAACCCGGAAATGTGGGTGTGGCTCAGTCTCTGCAAGATGGAGGAGGGAGAGGTCACGACTCACTGACTTTAGTGGCTTTGCACCCTACTTCAAATGGTATGAAACTGCACTTGAATTTGGTGGCCTTGCACCCTGCTAGAAGTGGTAAGAAACTGCACTTGAATTTGGTGGCCTTATACCCTGCTTGAAATAGAATTTCAAGGATTAGCCGTGTCAACTACTAGCCCACCAGCCGTGAGTGAGTGAGTTGCCAGCACAACAGGCTTGATTGACTGAGACGCCAGCCCAAGAAACCATTTGGCGCACAATTTGCATACTAGCCTTCTGGAAACCAGTCCCTTCAGCCCACAACACCCATACTAGCGCTCCAGAAAGCCCCCCCCCCCCCCCCCCCAACTGGCCACCAATATTAGAATTGGTGGAGAGGTGGAATATTGCGTTGGATGACCAGCCCTCCTGTGTGATGCTGGGACATAACGGGTCCCACTTAGTCTAGTATATACATAAATGTTCGATTAATGTAAGACATAACTTAATGCTATTTAAAATTTTACATAGATTATATTATTCAAAAACTAGACTGAATAAATTTTATCCAAATACTTCTCCCATTTGTGACAAATGTTTATCTCAAAATGCCACTATAACACATTCTTTTGATTTTCTGCATAAAACTTCATAAATTCTGGTGCGATATTTTTTATATATTTACAAAATTATTCTAGATAAAAATGGAGCCTAACACTAAAATGATTATACTTGGCGTAATGGGAGACAGGAATAAATTGAACACATTTCAAAATTCGTTTTTTAATTATGGGTTAATAATAGCAAAAAAACCTATACTTAAATTTTGGAAAAATACACCCATACCAATGCTTAAAATGTGGATTATAAATATGTTGGACACAACACATCTTGAAGAAATGCGATTCCTCCTAACAGATAAACCAGACCAATTCTTAACGAGTGGGTCTCCATTTATTGACTTCTTGGAAGCATATGGTGCAACAAAATTGTAAAAACCAACTGTTTCAGGACTGGGTGAAAGATGGTCAAGAATATAAATACTTATCTCCTATCTCCTACTTTCTACTCTTTCTCTTTCTCTCTCTTTTCTTTTTTTTTTACTTCTTTTCCTCACTCTCTCTTTCTTCCTTTCTCTTTTTCGCACACTATACATCACATGTTTTTCTATTCTCTATTATCCAGTCTCTCTTTCTCTCTTTCATTAAAAAAAAATGAAGCTGTACATAAAATGTAACATGCCAATATATATTTGGCACCTGAAAAAAGGTGCCACATTATTGTACTTCTAATAAATAAATTATTTTTAAAAAAAAAGAAATTTGCAGACCATTAAAGTGTTTATGCATTGTTCCAGCACAGAGCGTATGAGGACAGGATATTCTGTGAGTAGGGTATGTGGCTCACCACACTTGAATAGCCAGACGCTGTATATTGGAAGTGCTGTTGGTGGGGAGTCTAGGATTAGGTCTTGTTGGGAGGGAAGAGGCCAAAGGTAAGGTCTTTCTGAGGCAAAATGAGTAAACATTTTTTAGATGCAGTAGTGGTACAAACTTGAAACCCCCTCTATAGAGGACAGGAAATTAAATGTTAATTGTGTTTCAAATCTTTATCCAGTTATTTGCTAATCAAGGGTTTCAATGAGTTGGGGGAATAGTGACCATAATATGATAAGTTTTAATCTACAATTTGAGAGGGAGAAGGGAAAATCAGAAGTGTCAGTATTACAGTTGAACAAAGAGGACTATGGAGCCATGAGGGAGGAGCTGGCCAAAGTTGACTGGAAATATACCTCAACGGAGATGACAGTGGAACAACAATGGCAGGTATTTCTGGGAATAATTCAGAGGGTGTAGGATCAGTTCATTCCAAAGAGGAAGATAGATTCTAAGGGGAGTAAGGATAAACCGTGGCTGACAAGGGAAGTCAGGGACAGTATAAAAATAAAAAATAAGTATAACATAGCAAAGGTGAGATGGAAGCAAGAGGATTGGGAAACTTTTAAAGAGCAACTGAAAATAACTAAAAAGGCAATACAGGGAGAAAAGATGTGGTACCAAGGTAAGCTAGCCGAGAATATAAAGGAGGATAGTAAAAGCTTTTTTCGGTATGTGAAGAGGAAAAAATTAGTTAAGACCAAAGTTGGACCCTTGAAGACTGAAACAAGGAACAAGGAAATGGCAGACGAGTTGAACAGGTACTTTGGATCCGTCTTCACTAAGGACGACACAAACAATTTCACTGATGTACTAGTGGCCAGAGGATCTAGGGTGACGGAGGAACTGAAGGAAATTCACATTAGGCAGGAAATAGTATTGGGTAGACTGATGGGACTGAAGGCTCATAGAACCCCGGGGCCTGATGGTCTGCATCCCAGGTTACCTAAGGAAGTGGCTCTAGAAATCGTGGACGCATTGGTGACCAATTTCCAATGTTCTATAGATTCAGGATCAGTTCCTGTGGATTGGAGGGTAGCTAATGTTACCCCAATTTTTAAGAAAGGCGGGAGAGAAAAAACAGAATTATAGACCAGTTAGCCTGACATCGGTGGTGGGGAAGATGCTGGAGTCAATCATAAAAGATGAAATAGCGGCACATTTGGATAGCAGTAACAGGATCGGTCCAAGTCAGCATGGATTTACGAAGGGGAAATCATGCTTGACTAATCTTCTGGAATTTTTTCAGGATGTAACTGGGAAAATGCACGAGAGAGAGCCAGTGGATGTTGTGTACCTGGACTTTCAGAAAGCATTTGATAAGGTCCCACTTAGGAGATTAGGGGGCAAAATTAGAGCACATGGTATCTGGGGGTAGGGTACTGACATAGATAGAAAATTGGTTGGCAGACAGGAACCAAAGAGTAGGGATTAACAGGTCCCTTTCAGAATGGCTGACAGTGACTAGTGGGGTACCACAAGGCTCGGTGCTGGGACCGCAATTATTTACAATATACATTAATGATTTAGATGAAGGGATTCAAAGTAACATTAGCACATTTGCGGATGACACAAAGCTGGGTGGCAGTGTAAACTGTGAGGAGGATGCTATGAGTATGCAGGGTGACTTGGACAGGTTGGGTGAGTGGGCAGATGCATGGCAGATGCAGTTCAATGTGGATAAAAGGTGAATCTGAGTGATAAGATCTGAATGGTGTCAAGTTGAGAAAAGGGGAAGTACAACGAGATATGGGGCTCCTTGTTGATCAGTCACTGAAAGTAAGCATGCAGGTACAGCAGGTAGTGAAGAAAGCATATGGAATGTTGGCCTTCATAACAAGAGAAGTTGAGTATATGAGCAAAGAGGCCCTTCTGCAGTTGTTCAGGGCCCAAGTGAGACCACACCTGGAGTATTGTGTGCAGTTTTGGTCTCCAAATTTGAGGAGGGACATTCTTGCTGTTGAGGGAGTGCAGCGTAGGTTCGTGAAGTTAATTTCCTGGATGGCGGGACTGTCATATGTTGATAGAATGGAGTGGCTGGGGTTGTATACACTAGAATTTAGAAGGATGAGAGGTGCTCTTATTGAAACATATAAGATTATTGAGGGTTTGGACATGCTAGAGGCAGGGTCCCGATGTTGAGGTAGTGTTCTCGATGTTGGGGGAGTCCAGAGCCAGGGTCCACAGTTTAAGAATAAGGGGAAAGCCATTTAGACCGGAGATGAGGAAAAACTTTTTCACACAGAGGGTTGTGAATCTGTGGAATTCTGAGCCTCAGAAGGCAGTGGAGGCCATTTCTCTGGAGGCTTTCTAGAGAGAGTTAGATAGAGCTCTTAAAGATAATGGGGTCAGGGTGTATGGGGAGAAGGCAGGAACAGAGTACGGATTGTGCATGATCAGCCATGATCACAGTGAATGGTGGTGCTGACTCGAAGGGCCGAATGGCCTACTCCTGCCTATTGTCTATTGTCGATCTGGAGAGTGTAAATGGGAAGAACCTATTTCACTTAGGAGAGACATCAAATATTCCGGCGTTGTATACTTAAATGACTTTTTGTGTTCACAGACAATTGTAGCATCTGGAACTCAGCACCTGAAAGGAATGAGAGAGTCGAAACCTTCACCACATTTTAATGGTACATCAATGCGTACTTGCAAAGCCGGGACCTGAAGAGTTATGGCTCCAGTAATAGAAGATGGGTTATGCTGATGAATCTTTTAGGACCAGCACAGACACAATGTGTTGAATGGCGTCCTCCTGGGTTGTAAATGTTCCATGTGCGTAAATCTATGTAAATGTTCAGTGTTCTTGGACTCTTTCTTGTCTCCTCAGTTAATCAATGCTGTAAGCATTCACATAGAAAGTACACAACAAAATGTTCAGACTGCACAGAAACAAGCTCTTCAGCCACTGAGTCTACTCCAATCATCAAGTGCCAATTTACACTAATCTCCTCGTATTCCCATCACGTCCCTCCCCCCCTCCTGCACCTCACAATTTTACCACTCACTTACACAGGGAGCAGCAATTTACAGTGGCCAGTTAATCTCCAAACCTAGGGATGTGGAAGGAAACTCGACTACCCAAGAGACAGGTGTAGTCACAAGTAGAATGTGCAAATTCCACACAGACATTACCAGAGGTTCGGATTGAATCTGGGTCGCTGGAGCTGTGAGACAGTGGTTTTACTAGCTGTGTCAATGTACCACTCTTAAGTATATTGTTCATCAAAAGAGCAGAGCATCTCCTGTAAAATCGTGCTGACCTAATGCTATATTGTGATATTAATTGAAGATTAAGCATTCACTCCTTCCACCACTGGTATGCTGTCTGTCACTACAGTGTATACCATCCATGACTTGCACTGAAGCATCTCCTCAGATATTAAAGTAAAGTAAATGTATTTATATAGCACGTTTAAATCAACTCGCGTTGAGACCAAAGTGCTTTACATAGAAAAAAAAGAATTAAGCTTCCGTACATCCATAGAAAAATTAAAATTAAGAAAAATGACACAACATATTGTATAATTCAACGCAAACGTCCCCCCACAACAGAATAAAAAATTTCCACTGTGGGGAAAGGCATCAGAAAGTTCAGTCCTCTCCCTCTGTGATCACCCGAGGTCGGGGCCTATTTGTGGCCTCCTACTACTTTAATAGCACTCCCCAAACATATGATTCAACCACGCTATGTAGCAAGAACTTAGAACATAGAACAGTACAGCACAAGAACAGACCCTTCAGCCCCCCATGTATATGCCAACCATGATGTCAATTGAAACTAATCCCATCTGCCCACACATGATCTAATCCTTCCATTTCCTATCTGTCATGGCCTGTCTAAATGCCTCTTAAATGTTGGTATCATATATGCTTCCAGCACTTCCCATGGCAGGGTGTTCCAGTCCATCTACACCCTGTGTTAAAAAAAAAACTTGCCATGAAATTCTTCTTTAAACTTTCTCCCTCTCATCTCCAGTGTTTGAAATTTCCACCCTGAGAAAAAAAGATTCTATCTACCCTTGGTATGCCTCTCATAATTTTTCGTACTTCTTCAAGAACACCATTACTTCTGGTGCTATGCATAGACTTTAGACTTTAGAGATACAGCGAGGAAACAGGCCTTTCGGCCCACCGAGTCCGTGCCGACCAGCAATCACCCCGTAAACAAGCATACCCTACACACCAGGGACTATTTACAATTTACTAAAGCCAATTAACCTACAAACCTGGGGTGCGAGAGGAAACCGGAGTACCCGGAGAAAATGCACGTGGTCACAGGGAGAACGTACAAATTCCTTCCAGCCAGCACCCGCAGTCAGACTCGGACCTGGGTTTCTGACACTGTAATGCAGCAACTCTACCGCTGCACAACTGTGTCGCCCCAAATGTATGACAAAGGGAACAGGATCTCCCCATAACCCTTGACACCAGTTCTAATCAAGAACCCTGCCAGCTTGTCCCAAGGAGGAGCTGGCACACGTTTACAATAAGCAACTGGAACACTGCTGTCTTCCATATGAGTCTTGAGGCCATTCAGCATGGAAACAGGTCATTCAGCCCACCACATTCACGCTGACCAAAGGGCACCCATCTGTATTTATCCTAACTTCCAGCACTTGACTCCTAGCCCTTTATGCGACGCAGCGTGGCCAAAGGCCTCCCAACGGGCCATGGCTGTGGACTGAGAACGCGGCCTGAGGCTTTAATCGAGGCGCCACGGTCTCGATACCTCATGGATCGCCACGTAGAAGCCCGGGTCGGGGCCCGGCTGGGGCCTCGCCGGTAGAAGCCCGGGTCGGGGCCCGGCTGGGGCCTCCCGGGTAGAAGCCCGGGTCGGGCGAAGCAGCTGACGGAACCTGCGGCTGGGACCCGGGTCGGCACCACTGAGGTGGGAAGTGGGGCTTCGGCAGTGATGAGGCCTCAGCAGTGAAGTCTCACGATGATGGGGTCTTGGTGGTGGTGATGCCGTGTGGCGGCGGCAATGCCTCTCGGGTCGATCCGCGGTCGATGAGAGCGAGGAGGACCACTGTGAGGGGGAATGGGGGGACTGTTGGTGGAATTGGGATGGGGGGGATCGTGTACCATTTTGCGCCAATATAGGTACAAACAAACAAGGATAGATAGATAGATAGATAGATAGATAGATAGATAGATAGATAGATAGATAGATGCAAGTCAAGATGCAGAGCGTGTTAATGGAAGGAGTGGAATGCAACCAAAACCACGTTTTTTCTTTGCCTAAGTTAAACTTTGATGTAGGCGTGTGCAACTGAGGGAAGGACCTTCCCCTTGTGCTATAAAGCAAAGGATTCCAGCTCTCCACATTAGCAGACACTGGAACCGCTGTGGGAGGGAAGACGTACAGCAAACTTCATCATGAACTCTGCCCGCAGCAGTTGTGCACGAAAGGTGACCCTTTTTATATAATAATTTTGCCAATTTGTGTTTGATATCTAAAGTCAACCACAAGTCATTGTTTTAAAGCTTATGATTTAGATTTAATTCCATTATTTATTACAGAGAGATTTTACGCTGGATGATCTTTTTTTTTAAAATTTATTTATTTATTAGAAGTAGACATATTATACAATGTAGTTACATATTATAGTAGAAAAAAAAACTTTTCATATACATCAGTCATACATTATTAAAATTTTCCATTATCAATTACTTCTGCTTCTAGTATTTTAATTTTTTTATAGAAAGCGAGAAAAAGAGAGGGTAGAAAGTTACAAATAAAAAAGAAAGCAAAAAAAAACACAACAGAAAAACAAGGGAGGTGGAATGGGTTACCTGTGATACATCAATGGAGATAGGTTCGTAGGTTATAAAGTATAGAGTATAGTTTTTCATCTGTTCCTGAGTTCAAGTTTCAGCTGGGTCCTCGTGCTGTGCCAATCTATCCCTTCAGATAGTTAATGAATGGAGCCCAAATTTTATGGAAAAGATCTTGTTTGTCCATTAAGACAAGTCTAATTCTTTCTAAGTATAGGGTCTCCGACATTTCCGTAATCCACATTTTGATTGTGGGGGTTGTAGGGCCTTTCCAAAATTTTAATATTAATTTTTTTCTGGTTATTATACTGTAATTGAGGAAGTTTCTTTGGTTTGTTGTGAGTGTTAAGCTTTGTTCTGATATTCCAAGTATTATTAATTTTGTGTCTGGGTCCAGTTTTGTATTAATAACTTCTGAAGTTATTTCAAAAATATCTGTCCAGAAATGTTTAAGTTTTATACAGTTTGCAAACGTATGTGTTAAATTAGCCTCTAAATGTAGACATTTATCACAAATAGGAGAGATTTGTGGGAAGATTCTATTTAGTTTTATTTTAGAGAAGTGTAGTCTATGTAAGACCTTGAATTGTATTAAAGTATGTCTGGCATTTAATGAACATTGATGTATTTGTTGTAAACTTTCGTCCCACATATCTTTCGTGATAGGATGACCTATTTCAATTTCCCATTTGTATCTATGTGGTTCGGTCGGTGGTACCTCGTTATTTAGTAGGGTGTTATAAATATAAGCTATTAGTTTTTCAGTATTAGGATGCTTGTTCAGACACTCATCAAGAATTTCTGATTCCCTATTCCTGTAAACTTGTGTATTAGATTTAACATAATCTCTAATTTGTAGATATCTGAAAAAATTATTTGAGTGCAGTCCATAATTCAGTTGTAACTCTTGAAATGAAAGAAAAGTACCTTTCCCATAAAGATGTCCTATATTTTTGATTCCATGATTTTTCCATTGTGTGAAACCTTTGTCCATAAAGGATGATTTGAACAAAGGATTATTTACAATGGGAAGGCAGAGTGGTATATTATTCAATTTTAAATCTTTTTTTATTTGTTTCCAAATTCGTATTCCACTATGTATTATGGGGTTTTCTTTATAGGTTTTTTTGTGCTGTTTTGTGGGGGCAAATATGATCGGTCCAATTTCAAAAGGTAGACAGTCTTCCTTTTCCATCATTAGCCAATCTGGTTGTTGGTCCATTTCTTCCAGCCAAAAATTCATGTTTTTAATATGGACTGCCCAAAAATAAAATAAGAAATTTGGTAAAGCCAGACCTCCATTTATCTTTGATTTACATAAATGGTTTTTACTTATTCTATGATTCTTATAATCCCAGACAAAACTTGTAACAATGGAGTCGACTTTTTTGAAAAAAGTTTTTGGGATATATATCGGAATTAATTGAAGTAGGTACAGTAGTTGCGGTAAAAAAATCATTTTTATAGCATTAATTCTCCCAAGCATTGAAATGGGGAGTGTTTTCCAGTATTGAATATTCTTATGTAGTTTATTCAGTAAGGGTGGGAAATTTAGTTTAAATAAAGAGGTATATGTCTTAGTTACCCAGATTCCTAAGTATTTAAATTTATCTTTAACTATTTTAAAAGGGGATTGTTGTATTGTATGTAAATTGAATTTTGTTATTGGCATGATTTCGCTTTTATTCCAATTGATTCTATATCCCGAAAACTGACCAAATTGAGTTATTAGATTTAATAGGTTTGGAATACTAGTTTCTAATTTTGTAATATATATTAGTATATCATCTGCATATAAGGAGATTTTATTCCTTGTGTCTCTAGTATTGTATCCAAATATTCCTGGATGGTTTCTAACGCTTTCTGCTAGGGGTTCGATTGCAAGAGCAAATAATAGTGGGGATAGTGAGCATCCTTGTCTACAGCCTCTAGAGAGATTAAATTTAGTTGATAACATTTTGTTTGTTAATATTCTAGCTGTTGGGTTAGAATATAACAATTTAACCCATGTATAGTACTTCTCTCCTAGTTGAAATTTTTCCATCACCGAAAATAAATATGGCCATTACAGAGAGATTTTACGCTGGATGATCTTAAACATTTTAAATAGCAATTGTGAATTTAATGTGAAGCTTAAATTGTTTCTGCCAGGGCATTAGATTTTGAAGTTTGACTTTTGAGAGACATGGAACACTGAATGTGCTATCATAAGAAAACAAATTAAAAGGGGGTCAAGGCAGAGAGTGGAGGAGAGAGAGAAGGACCAAGAAGGAGAGCAGTATGTGAAGGAACCACGAGGTAAAAACTAAACAGTGGGAGAAGGGGATAGGGCGAGAGGACTATGAAAAATTACAGGGAGTTAGGCAGAGCAGAAATCAAGTGGTAAAGAGACAGAGTGAGATAATATCAGGAATAGAGAAAGCGAGAGAAAGGGTGAGAAAGCAGATCATGCGAAAAAAGAAAAAATAGATGTGAATAGCATAGGCACTCACAACTGTTGCCATCTGGTTGTTGGCAAGGACCAGACAGATGGTCATGAGAAGCTCCCTGATTCCCACAGGAAGTTCAGAGAGGTTGCTGATGAGCTGGTTCCTGATGGCAAACCCAACACCATGGATCCTGGGCTCATCGGCAGCTTTTCCTTTCCAGAAGTGTGTAGCCACCCTTCTCCTCCTTCAGTTGTCCTTCGTCTGCCTGCCGGGTTTTAGAAAGGGTCAATCCGGCATCTTCTCAGTTTTCTAGCGATGATCACGGTTCTCCTCTCTTGTCTGTTACTGGTTGCACTATCCATCAATGTGCGCACATTCCATGCTCCAAAGTTCATATTAATATTTCTGTGTTTCGGACTGCGTATAGTGATACCTCTGTACGTGGTAATCCAGGCAAGTTTGAGGCAGGTTATTTTTAGGACACCTTTTCTAGCCTTTTTCCCAAGTGGGGTCTGCCTCGTTCCAAGAGTCGAGCGACTGAATCTAGCACCCACCACCTGGTGTGCCAGCTCATGACTAGGGGCTTCCAGATCTCACAATCCTGCCCCCATCGCCACTTGCTGCACCCAGCCCACTATAAAAGTGGACGACACCACTCTTAAAAACATTGACCACTTCCCCTACCTTCTTTCCTCAAAAGCTGACATCGACTCTGAGGTCAACCATCTCCTGAGTCAGGCACGTGCCATGAGTAATTACTCAGGGTAGGCAGTCAGTCGGCTTTTATAAAATCTTCAACTGCGCATGCACAAATTGTTCTCTCCGTAAGCTGTCAGTCGACTTTTATAAAGTCTTCAAAAGCCATATCCCTTAATAAAGTACCATATTCCCCGGCAACGAAGACGCACCCCCATTTTGAGTTGCTAAATTTTGAAAGAAGGCTGGTGGGACATAGAATTTCTCACGCTCAAAAAAATAAAAATAAAGAAAGTAACAATTCAATTTGCCAAAGGCTTCCAAATCTCCTTCATTCTGAATTACTGAATGGGTGGGGGGTGGAGCGTGATGGCAGGTGGCGAGATAGTGGGAAAAACGGGAGCACACCGGGACAAGTTGAATCAGTTGTGATCTTATTGAATGACAATACTAGTTGAAGGGACCAATTGGGGCGACATTTTGGGTCAGGATTATTGTTCAGATCTTCATCAATCTGAGTTCCTCCAGCAGTTTATTTTTTGTTTATGATTCCAGCATCTGCAGTCTCCTATGGTGCCAATTTTGCACCTGGTTCTCATTTACAAGTGGTGGAAAATATGACATGAAGGGTCCTGACCCGAAACGTTGACTGTCCATTTCCCTGCACATATTCTGCTCAATCTGCTGAGTTCCTCCAGCAGATTGTTGCCTGAATCTGATAGCGTCCTGAAATTGCCATTCTGTGTTGTTGAGGTGTTCAGGAATCTAATTGCTACCTTGTGATCCTCAATTAAGACTATTGGGAGGTGCAAGGGATTGAAAAATGGAAAAGAGGCAAGTCATTCCTGGCTTTAGTTCAGTTGAGTTGGGATGTCCAGAATTGAAAATGTTTGGGATCCTGAGCCAGTTTGTCATCCGGCTACAAAAGGCACTGAGTGTGTGTGCCATACGGCGCAGTGGAAACGCCAAGCTTAGCTCTCTGAGTGTACCTTCAGCTGGTCTGACGCTGTTCTTTATTCCTTCGCTGGGCAGGTCCGTGCACTGAACCACTACTGGATGCTGTACACTCTGGTCTGCCTCTCTGTCCTGCCTCTATGGACTGTGGTTGCTGAGTATTTATGTGGTAGCCAGCTGGTGGAAGCAATGCGAACTGTATGTGGTGATCGAGGATTTTACGGTGGTAAGTTCTGGTGAACACCTTCAGCTTTACCTCGCCTGAATGTAAATCAATGTGTATGATTCCAATAGATTGACGGAGAAAGTATCCACTTTTGCGGGTTAATCATTTGGCCAATCTTAAGACATTCCAAATTAATTTGCAGCTCAGTTGTAACTAAGGAAGGCCAGCATACTGACGGTCCTCTTCACCACCCTGTCTAACTGTGTTGTCACCTTTGGAGAACAATATACCTACTACGATCAAGCCAATTATCTATTCAATGAGCTGGCTTTCCCTGAATCCCATGTGATCTAAACTTCCAAAACCGTCTGTTCTGTAATACTCCTCGTGGCCCTACCATTCACTGTGAAAATTCCTATTCTGGTTTTTCTTCCAAAAATATAATACCTTGCACTTATCTTAATTAAACATTTGCCATTCCTTGGCCCATTTATCAGGTTGATAAAAATACCACTACAGTATACTTCTTGATATCCTACTTCACTATCTACATTACCAGCTATGTTAGTGTCATCTACAAACTTACAAACCATGCTTTTTACATTCACATCCAAATCATTGATACAGATAACCGACATCAATGGGCCCAATAACGACCTCTGAGGCACACCATTGTCTGCCGTCACACATTTTACTTCGGAGTCACGTAAGTGACTACGTGAAGAATCCGTCCAGCACGCATGCGCGACATGAGCGTTCACGCAGTGCAACAGCGACGAACGGGAGTACGGGCGCTCCCGCTACAAGCTTGAAAGAACGGACCGTCAGGTAAGTACTTACCCACAGGTTCGAAGTAACAAACTTTGCTCTTCTTTGTGCACCAGATGAAAGCTGGAAAGAGCAAAGCAGCACAGAGAAAAACCGCCCCCGTTCGACTCCAGGGAAGGAGCGTTCCATCAGTGGAGGGGGCGAGAGGCGGCCCTGGACCGCACACGCTGCGGTCCACAGACACGGGTACCGAGTCGAGCCCAGTCCGCTAGAGCTGTCTGACCAACAGCAGCGGACTGGAGGAAAATCAAGATACAAACCGGCCGGTAATCCCTGCATACTCCGACAAGGAGACTCGCCACACGAGAACGGCAGGGGCAGCCGCTTGAGCACAGTTGGCGATCAATCATCGGGCTGGATCAGACACACGGAAGACAGACAGGCCGGCTCATTCAGAGAGCCGGCACTTCAAACTACCGCTCGAGAGCGAGAAAGTGTCTGTTTCCAAGCCTTAGAGAAATGTCATGGAGTAAAAAACTCCAGCGAGACTTGCCTCGGGAGCTGGGGCAAGCTCGCCAAGGGAGCACAAACACTCCCGCTCCAGTGCACTAACAGCACTGGCCATCGCATCTCCCTCATCAGAGGGGATCGTTGGCGACCAGGGCTGGGCTGGTCAAGAAGAGGGGTCACTGGCTGAACAACATCGGGAGTATGCTTGAGGTAGAGGACCAGGAAGAGCTGCTGGGTGTGAGATACCGCTACGTGGCTACACCACGAGCGAGATGGCCGTTACAGCCTAATCTGGCGGCCAGCTCACTACCTGTCTTTTCTAAAAACCTCTCTAAGACAGGTAGTCATGAGGCGTTGGACTTTATCACGCCTCCCCAAAATTGCATTTACTCGGTGCCTGCCATTATTGGGGGTACATTGAGCAGGGCATTTAAAAACCCAAAATCTTAATTTGCAATATTGATACCCCTGACGTCGGCTATCATTTCGCATGCTCATTCCAGAGGGGCAGGGTAGTATGGCAAAACACCTGACCCTACTGTTCAACACAGTATGCGACAGCAACCTCTGGAAGGAAGTCATAAAACCTGCCCTCAACCTAAACAATTCACAGGACTGCGACAACGCCGACCTCACTACCACAGATCCTGCTATCTGGCAAAGTTACCAAATCAAGCCTAAAAACTGGACGAAGTATCCAAGATATTCGGCATCATGAGGGCCAGACCTGGATTGAGCAAACCACACAAAACCAGACAGCAGTACCTCCATGCATCCACCAGTACGCATCTACTTTATGGTACTGGTGAAAGCTCGGGGCCTGCATGCCATTCCCCGCAAGTCTTTCAGGACAGGGCCCAGAGCGGGCCCCATGGAAAATGCGCCATCCCCCAACAACACCATCCCGACAGACAAGGAACCAGAAACCGAAGAAATGAACACACCACTAAACAACAGTGGAGGTAGGTGAATATGGTTCCTACCATCACATAAAATGTAAAGGGTTTGTGCTTGGGGGTGGGGTAACCATACCTGCTTTTGGAAGCATGAAGAACTATCACACTTGGTAGTTATATACCAAAAGTATTCAAGGATAAAAATTGAATTAAGAAAACTTGCCACCAGTTCAGCATGCACCCCAAAGGGGTTTTACCCTCCCACTAAAAAGGAAACATGAGGGACAAGCTGAACTGGAGAAGACATACAAAGGGGTCATAAAGAAGTCTAAATATGAACCTTTGGAACCGCATTAAATTTACCAAAAAACCCAAAGATGGTGAATATCGCACCATCATTGACTTAACCACTTGAATATTTTTCACCAGGTATACACACTTTAATGGAAAACTTTGTAACTGCCATACGTGGATTTCCTAAGGATACTTTATGGTAGGCATCGACTTAAAAGATGCATACTATTCAGTACCCATTCATAAAGATCTTCAGAGATACCAAAAATTTACCTGGATGGGGTAACTATGGCAGTATAAATTATTGACTAATGTCCTAAATATGAGCCAAAACTGTTTTCCAAGATATTCAAACCAGCCCTGACACTATTAAGGAAACATATTGTCATGGCATGTCTCGATGATATTTAACGACAGACAAAACCATGGAAATAGCTAAATCAGCAGCATTAGCTACTAAAAACTTATTTAGCCTGGGCTCTGTCATACAATCCAGATAAATCTACGTTGACACCATCCACAACTATGGACTATCTGGTATTCAATTAACTCAATCCACTTGTCTATAACGTTGCCAAAAGGAGAGTCAGCGTATCTGGCACAAACCTGTAACAAATTAATGGTTAACAATCAACCAACCATTCGACAAAGTGGCAAGAGTAATTGGGAAATTAGTAGCAGCATTACCAGCTACTTAACTTGAACCTTTCCATTAGAGCTAAAGTGCTAGTGTTTAAACAAAATAACCCATATCCTGAACAGGTGGTAAATGGACTAATCTGGAGTCATCATCACTACAGACACTGGACATAAAACCTAGTTGGAAATGTTGGGTGCGTTCTATGGGTTAAAAGCATATTGTTCAATAGTGCACCATTCTGCATGTTCGTTTATAAATTGACAATATCACAGTGGTGACAAATACTAAACCACATGGGCGGAATAAAATCGATATCATGTGACAATTTGTTTAACAATTTGGTAATGGTATGTCGTCAAACATATTTGACTATCAGCAACTTACCTACCAGGTGAGTAAATACTGTGGCAGACATATTAAACCAAAGTATTTGCTGAAATTACAAAGCAATATGGAACACCAGATATCGATTTCTTTGAATTCCGATTGAATCACCACGTACCGATGTATGTCGCATGGGAACCAGACCTTGAGGCAGCGGCAATGGATACATTCCCTGGTGGGGGTGGGGGGGGGGGATCTAATCTCTATGTTTTCTCCCCTTTTCTACCTCATCAGTCAGGTACTACGGCCTCATCAGTCGGGTACTACGCAAAATACAGATGGACTCTGCTTCAGGTATTTTGATAGTACCCGACTGGCCTACACAGCCATGGTTCCCAGTGGTCCTCGACATGGTCATCGAAACCCCAATAACTTTCCCAGTAGCCCAGACTTATTAACTCACCCGGTATCAGGCATAAGCCACCCATGCCACGATAAATTAAACTACTGGGTTGCAGATTTTGAAAAGACCACTGCTGGGCCTGGGATTGTCAGACAGCACTATCAACATGATGAGAGCATCCCACCGCATGTCCACAAGGAAACAATACTTGGCAAACATCAAGAAGTGGGAAAGATACTGTTCGAATACAGGAACTACATATTCAACTACAATAACCAATGTACTGGAGTTCCTGGCAGGCCTTCATCACAATGAAGGACTCAGCTACAGCACCATTAACGCAGCCAGAAGTGTTCTGTCAGCCTACTTAACTCAGGCACCAGGATAACAGGGCATAGGGTCCCACCCGCTGGTGATCAAACTCATGAGAGGTATATTCAACTCTAATCCCCCCAGACCTAGGTACACCCAAATCTGGGATGTCAGTGTGGTCCTGACGTACCTTAGGGGATGGTCACCAGCCAGGTCCCTCACCCTGGAACAGCTAACCCTGAAGACGGTCATGCTGATGGCACTTATCTCAGCACAAAGAGTCCAGTCCCTCCATCTACTACGATTGGACAATATGATTATAACACCAGACCGTGTCTCATTTACCATTCAGGGGCTGGTCAAACAGAGCAGACCAGGAACATCAGGTCCAGTCATGGAATTCCGGGCATACCCACCTGAACCACGGTTATGTGTCATGACCCACTTATTGAATTACATCGACACAACAAGAAATACCCGAGGGAGAGGAAAAAGCCTTATGGGTCAGCCACAAGAAACCTCATGGTCGGGTGACGAGCCAAACTATCTCAAGATGGCTCAAGCAGGTACTGGGAGCTGCTGGAGTAAATACTAACATGTATAAATCTCACTCCACCAGGGCAGCATACACATCGGCGGCTAAGAGGATGGACGTGCCTATGGACCACATCCTGGCTACAGCGGGGTGGTCAAGGGAGAAAACTTCCAAACTTTTTATAACAAGCAGCTGGCAGAACCTGTATCGTTTGCAGAAAAAGTATTAGAATCTGCAAATATATAATTTAAGCCCGGGGGAGCATTTTTGGTTTTGTTATTGTTTACTAAACATCATTATTGTTTTTACAAACAGATTCATGGTTGATTACGATAACATACTTCCTCCCTCGAATGACTTCGGCAGCAAGTGAAGTATGAACTGTTACACGGTTTGAAATCACAGAGCTTTAAAATCTTCACGTAGTCACTCACGTGACTCCGAAGTAAAATAGTAAGATTAAACGAGAACTTACCAATTCGAAGTTTGATCTGTATTTTATGAGGAGTTACGATGAGGGATTACGTGCCCTCCGCTCCCACCCTCAACTATAGAGATCAACTGGTATTTAAGTTCTCCTTTTCTTTACTATGTTTATTTCAATTATTGTGTCTTTCTGTGATTCCACACCACTGCTTTGAAGTATGTCGCGCATGCGTGCTGGACGGGTTCTTCACGTATTCCCTCATCGTAACTCCTCATAAAATACAGATCAAACTTCAAACTGGTAAGTTCTCGTTTAATCTTACTATTTTAAGTTGTTCTGCACCTCATCTACTGTAATGCCGACTATCTCCAAGACATCCTCGTTATATTTACTGAGTTACCTAATCTTCGTTTCTTTCTCCCTGGTAAGAACAGAGGAGAATTTTCATTGAGGACTTCACCCATGTCCTGCAGCTCCGCACATGGATGTAAATTGGTCTGTGAGGGGGTCCTATTCTCTCTCTAGCTATCCTTTTCCTCTAATGTACATAAATCTTTTGCAATTCCCTTTAATCTTCTCTGCAGAAACTATCTAGTGCCCCTTTTTTGCCCTCCTGATTTCCTCCTTGTATACTCTTGTATCCCCTATATTCCTCCATGAATTCACGATCCCAGCTGCCTGTACCTGATCCATGGCTCCTTTCCTCTTGTCTTCAAGAACACGCAGACCTTGATCTCTTGCTATTTCACTTTCAATAGTCTCCCACTTGCTGAATGTCCCATTAACTGCAAACAATTTACTCCAATCAACTTTTGCTAGCTCCTGTCGCCCAAAATCTCCTCAAAAATACCCTCAAACGGGTTTAGTAACGAATTTTATAAAAGATTTTACGAGGTAATTTCCCCGTGTTTACACATCTTTATATATACGCATTTAAAGAACAGTCATTACCACAAACCCTAGCTGAATCAACTATTACACTTATGCCCCAGTCCCACTTAGGAAACCTGAACGGAAACCTCTGGAGACTTTGCGCCCCACCCAAGGTTTCCGTGCAGTTCCCGGAGGTTCCCGGAGGATTTTCTCAGTCTCCCTACCTGCTTCCACTACCTGCAACCTCCGGCAACCACCTGCAACCTCCAGGAACCGCACGGAAACCTTGAATGGGGCGCAAAGTCTCCAGAGGTTTCCGTTCAGGTTTCCTAAGTGGGACAGGGGATTCATACCTAAAAAGGATAAAGATCTGGAAGACCCGGGATCATACAGAGCAATCGCCCTGTTAAATACAGATCAGAAAATATTATCTAAAACTCTGGCAAGAAGTTTAAGTAAATACGTTAATAAATTAATACACTCGGATCAAACTCGGTTTATACCCAAAAGACACTCGTTTAACAATTTGAGACGCCTGTTTAACATAATGTACTCACACACAACGATAAAAGAAGACTTATCAATTATTTCATTAGATGCAGAAAAAGCATTTGATCAAGTAGAATGGAAATATCTTTTTACAGTATTGCAAAAATTTCAGTTGGGAGAAAATTTTATCTCATGGGTAAAACTGTTATATGATAAGCTGACTGCCAGAATACTGACTAACCATATACTCTCACCTAAATTTCAGTTATCCAGGGGCAATAGACAGGGATGTGCAGTATCAACCCTGTTATTTGCCCTTGCGATTGAACCTCTAGTGGAAAGTATTAGAGTACATCCGAACATTCACGGCTATAACACTAAATACTCCAATAATAAAATATCATTATATGCAGATGATGTATTATTATATATCACCAATTCCCAAGTTAGCATTCCAAGTATATTAAATCTTATAGAGGAATTTGGTTCCTTTTCAGGATATAGAATAAACTGGAACAAAAGTGAAATTATGGCAATAAAACCTCAAGAGCCGACACACCTCCTAAAATTCCCTTTCAGAATTGCTACAGAAAAATTCAAATATCTGGGTGTTCAGGTAACCAGAAAATATACCTCTCCATTTAACGCAAACTTTCCTCCCTTAGTTTCTAAATTAAATGCTCTTATTCAATTTTGGAAAACACTTCCGATGTCTCTAATGGGCAGAATAAATGCCATGAAGATGACCTTCCTCCCACAAATCCTGTACTTATTCCAATCAATACCGATATATCTTCCTAAAATTTTTTTCAAAAAACTTGATTCTCTGATTACAAACTTTATTTCGGATTATAAAACACATATAATTCATAAACGGCACCTATGTAAACCCAAAGAAACTGGTGGATTAGCTCTCCCCAACTTCGTATACTATTATTGGGCAACAAATATTAAAAATGTAATCTATTGGTTGGACAATACAGGCCAACATGTAAATTGGTTAATAATGGAGAGAGAGGATTGTTTGCCTTTTAATATAGGCGAGATTTTTCTCTCTCCAATAAATTTGAAGTAAACACTATATGAGAAAAATCCGATTATCCACAGTAATTTACGAATCTGGAGGCAAGTGAAGTCAACCCTTAAACTGAGAAATTTATCTCTTCTTTCACCAATTGCCAATAATCCTTTGTTCCAGCCATCTATTTTAGACAATACGTTCACATATTGGGAAACATTAGGAATCAAAAAACGCGGAGATCTTTATGAGATGGGAACTTCTCTCATTTCAAGAATTACAGTCGAAATATCACCTGAAAGGTAATCAATATTGCAGATACCTTCAAATTCGAGACTATCTGAAATCATATACCAAAGACTGCCAATCTTTGTTGCCAGACATACTAGACGAATGTATGAATAGAAACTCGGACAAACAAATTAATATCATATCTGTATAACACCCTTTTAAATATAGAAATTCCATCATCAGAAGTAATTAGAAGAGCTTGGGAAAACGAACTTGGCCTAAAAAGTCTAAAAGACAGATGGGATGAAAACCTTCTATATATACACAACTGCTCGATTAACGTTAGGCATTCGTTAATTCAATTTAAATTACTGCTATTCAAAGTTTAAACTGAATAGGATCTTTCCAAATGCATCTCCTATTTGTGATAAATGTCAGGAAGCAACTATAACACATTCCTTTGCCTCTTGTATAAAGTTTAGTACATAATATTTGTACATAATTTTTGGAGAGGAATTTTCGTAATTTCCTCAAAAACACTAAAAACAAAATTGGACCCCGACACGGAATTGATTATTCTAGGTACGTCAGAAGCCTGCTCTGAGCTATCATTATTTCAAAGATGTTTACTTAATTATGGCCTGATAACGGCAAAAAAACGAATACTCAAATTTTGGAAACATTCATCTGTCCCTACCCTTAAGATGTGGATTACAAACATGTCTGACACGCTACATCTTGAAAATATTAGACTTGGCTTAGCAGAAAAAACAGATAACTTTTCGAAGACATGGACACCATTCATTGACTTATTACAAGGATAGTATGGTACAACACGGTACAACACAACTTTGGAGTTAAATCTAATTACGGGTTCGGTGAGGGGGGGATGCGGTATATCACCACTTTTTTATTTATTTCTCTTTTTGTCTTTTTATTTTTCTTATTTTTTCTATTCATTTCTTCTTTCTTTCATTTATTCACTCTTTGGCTACATCACTTTGGTAGTCTATGGGTTCTATCTTCGCACATTTCATTTTTTCTCCCTTGCTTTTTCTCCTTTCTTTTCTTCTAACTACAGCTAAAAGTTAAAATTGAAGCTGTACAATAACTATTATTTCATATGCCGTTGGTTATATTTTTGTACCTTTGCTTCTAATAAATAAAAAATAAAAAATAAATTTTAAAAAACCCCTCAAAATTCCCCTTTCCCACATTTAGAATTCCAACTTGTGGACAAGTTTTGTTCTTTTCCCTAAATATCTAAAAACTAACCGAACCATGTTCCCTGATACCCCAGTCACTTGCCCTGCCCTATTTCCCAAAAGTAGGTTAAACTTTGTAGGGCCCTCGATAGACTGCCTGTAAAAACTTTCCTGAATATGCTCAACAAATTCCAAGCTATTTAAGTCCTTAGTGTTATGGCAATACCAGTCTCTAATTGAAAAGTTAAGACCTTCTACTATGAAATACCCATTATTCTTGCAACATTACACAATTACCCTGCATATTTGTTCCTCTAATTCCCATTGACTATTTAAGGACTATAGTACATAGCCAAAAAGGTGATCATGTTATTTCTTAGCCCACCCATAAACACGATAACCACCCTGTAGCTACATTTTCGACTATAACCTGCAATGTTCTTAATCACAACTACAACTCCCCCTCCCCTCCTCTATTTCCACTCCACCTGTCTCACTTGTAGCACCTCTACTCTGGAACATGAAAGTGTTAATTTCTCCATGTTCTGAAATGGTTTTGATATCCCAATCCCACTTCCCTCTCAATCCTCACACCCCACCTCATACGAATTTTACTCACTCCCTTGCATTCAAGTCCATCTGAGGTCAATTGATGAGTTATGATTTAATAGATAATAATTAACTAGGCTGAACATCTTCGATTTGAACAGCCTAGAGAAAATCGCGTTTTAAACCCGCCCTCCTCTAAACGGCGCCAAAATCGCGCACACCCGCAGCGACAGATTTTCAGCGACGCTTCAGGTAGGCTTTGCAACATACCTACATTAGGACTGCCTTTTGACTGTATCCATCACTGGTTTGCCTACATAAATGCCTGATATAGTCTCATAACGTAAGAAGGAACAGCAATACATTTCAAAGCCAGGGAAGTTTGCAGGTTGGTATTGAGTTTGCTGGTGATGGGGTTCTAGTGCACTTGCTGCCCTTGCCTTTCCAGGAGGTTGTGTTGCGAGGCGCTGTCACTGAAGCCTGGCTGAGTTGCTGCAGTGAATGTGATGCAATGGTACGTTTATAGAATCCAACAGCACGGGAGCAGGCCCTTCAGCACACTGAGTTTGTGCTAGTGCAGTGTTACACAAATCCTATTTGTTTCTCCCCAAATTCCCATCAACTCTCTCCAGCTTTTACCACACATCTACACACTAGGGACAATTCACCTACCAACCATCTCAACTGTGGGATCACACTTGAAGTTATGGGGCTTCCCTGGATTGCAAGATTATAAGATGAAGAATGGTCCCGACCCGAAACGTCACCTGTCCAATTTATCCAGAGATGCCAACTGACTGCTGAGTTACTCCAGCATTTTATGTCTATCTTAGCTATATGGAGAAGTTGGGCAAGCTTGGGTTGTTTTCACTGGGGGGTTGGATGATGAGAGGAGTCCTGCTATATTGGCAGGCATGAATGGGAGAGATATTTTTTATTTCCACAGGGTGGAAATGTCAAGTACAAGGGTATAGATTTAAGGTGGGAGGATGGGAAGTTAAAAGGAGATTCACAAGGTAATTTGTTTTACATGGGGTGGCAGGTGACTGGATCGCACTAAATGGGGCGGTAGTAGAATCAGATAGCAACATTTAGGATACATGTAGACAGGTGCATGAACAGGCAGGGAATGCAGAGATGCCGACAGTGTAGGCAGATGAACAGCTCAAATTGGCACCATGATCAGCGCAGACATCATGTGTCAAAGTGTCTGTTCCTCAGCCATATTCTATCTTCTATGGCTGCCTTCCAGACTGTATGTTGGATAACTCTTTCTTTCTGTCTGTGTCAGAAGTGGTCATTTCTGCCATTCATCATTTTGGCTCAGTTCTATTTTTATTAGTACAATCTGACAAGCTGGATATGTTGAACAGTCTTACTAATATCAATCTCTTACACAAGCAAAGAATCCTAATATGATGCTAACCACCATTCCTACTGCTGCTTAAATTCAATTTGTCTCATCCTATCAGAGATATTCCCTTCGTTCAACCCATCCCTTTCCAGCTTCCCTTCTCCTGAACATATGTTGCTTTCTCACTTTCCCTGTTCTGACAAAGAGTCCTGAACTAAAACATTCTTTGACCACAGAAGCAGCCTGACCTATGTTTCCAACATTTTTTGTTTTATTTCAGATCTCCAGTGTCTGCAGTCTTACAAAATTTCATTCTGGCACAAAGTGAGCTGGCCCAGAGAGCCCTTCCACTGGGAAGAGCTGGGACTCACTGACTGAGAATGATATTGCACACATAATGTTTGCCCAGATATGCTGAGGTTTGCTGGCTTGGTGCCTTTGTTTGCTGAGAAGTATTCCGATTGATTAGGATATAGTTAACCAGGAAATGCCATGTTCAATGTCAAGAAATAACTGTGAACTGTGCTCTCCAGGTGAGGATCCCCCGCCCTCCTCTGGCAAAAGGAGGCCAACTAGAGGGATTGTGGATGAATGCTGCCACAGGACTTGCAGCTTAAATAGAATGGAAATGTACTGCGGGTATCCTAAATCGAGATCTGTGTCTCCATTGGCCACCGACCAGCACCAGGTGAGTGGATCAGCTTCTGCAAGGAGTCCGCATCCCTCAGCCAAACTCACTGCTGTAAAACTCAGATTATCAGACACAAAAGCTGTGATCAGAGCAGCCTGTGTTCAGGGCAGAGCAACTGGTAGAGCAGCTGCCTCACAGCACCAGAGACTGGGCTCCATCCTGACCTCGAGTGCTGTCTGTGTGGAGTTTGCAACTTTTACCTCGGACCGCGTTGGTTTCCTGCGGGTGCTGCGATTTCCTCCATTGTTTCAAAGATGTGCTCATTTGTAGGTTAATTAGCCTCTGTAAATTGACCCTGATGTGTAGGGATTGGATGCAAAAATGGGATAACTTAGAACTAGTGTGAACGGGTGATCGATGGTCAGCAAGTAATCGGTGGACTGAAGGGCCTATTTCCACGCTGTATCTCTAAACTAAACTGTAATCAACATTACTATTAGTTATTTCCCCTGGTGTTGTGGAAAAAGACTGCCTGCCTGGAGGGTTTCCCAAAGCTCCAGCTTTTTTGGTGGTCAGAAAAACCCTGATATCTTTGATTGCTGACACATTCAGCAGTAATGTGAAATATGAAGTGCTTTGTACAGGTTTTGTACACACATGCATTGTGTCTAAAGTAATCTGAACAGGAACTCCAGCACATCTACAACTAGCCCTTGCTTATACGCCATACACCTCAACAGTCTCAGCCCACACTACACCAGATTCCTCTCAACCCTTGCGAGTCCATCAAACTTTCATATCAGTATATCCGTGGTTCCACCATTCAGTTGTTAATGAGCTTTATATTCTTCCCACTTTCTATATGAGGGAATTCCTCTGTGAGTCTCCATTTAGTTTGTTGGCTTATATTCTTCAGTTGCATGCAACTAGAAGCAGTTTCTACACATGCTTCCAGTCCGATCACCCCAGTATTTTAAAGATCCCAATCAGGTAATTTTCATCCCCTTGAAAAGAGTCCCAGTTTGCTCAATTATTCATGATAGCTGGACATTCACAGTGATGAGGACATTCTTTTAGACCTTTGTTTTGTTTCTCTTTCACGTACGAGAATCAGTAACCGGGCCAAATCCTACTTTTGCATCCAATCCCAAAATCAGGGCCGAATGGCCTACTCCTGCACCTATTTTCTAACCTACGCATGATAGAACTGTGTGTTGGATGAGGTGATATTAAGCAGTTAACAAAGCGAGATTACCTAGAGGGGCATGACAATTGTGGCTTTTGCCGTCCATCCTCCAATGATACAGCTGGTATAGCCGCTGTCCTGCAGCTCCAGAAGCCCCGGTTCAATCTTGACTTTGGGTGCTATCTATATGGCACATTTTCACTGTAACCGCATGGGCTTCCTCCGGATGCTGCAGTTTCCTCTCGCATCTTGAAGATGTGCGGTTTGTTGGGCTAATTGACCAATCCCCTAGTGTGCAGGTGAGGGGTGAAATCTGCTGTGAGTTGAAGGGAATATGAGGAGAATAAAATATAGTAGTATAGGGCTCTGGTGAGACCACATCTGGAGTTTGGTCTCCGAATTTGTGGAAGGACATTCTTGTGATTGAGGCAGTGCAGCGTAGGTTCATGAAATTGATCCCTGGGATGGCAGGACTGTCATAGGAGGAAAGATTGAAAAGACTAGGCTTGTATTCACTAGAGTTTAGAAGGATGAGGGGGCATCTTGTAGAAACATATACAATTATAAAAGGACTGGTCAAGCTAGATGCAGGAAAAATGTTCCCAATGTTGGGTGAGTCCAGAACCAGGGACCATAGTCTTAGAATAATGGGGAAGCCATTTTAGACTGAGGTGAGTAAAAACATTTTCACCCTGAGAGTTGTGAATTTGTGGAATTCCCTGCCACAGAGGGCAGTGGAGGCCAAGTCACTGGATGGATTTAAGAGCAAGTTAGATAGAGCTCTAGGGGCTAGTGAAACAAGGGATATGGGGAGAAGGCAGGCACGGGTTATTGATTGGGAACGATCAGTCATGATCACAATGAATGGTGGTGTAGGCTCGAAGGGCAGAATGGCCTCCTTCTGCACCTGTTTTCTATATTTCTATGTAAGCTGGTGTGAATGGGAACTTGCTGGTGATTGCAGGCTCGATGAGCCGAAGGACTTGTTTCTATTATACTTTGATAATCCCGGCCCATGCATGCAATTCTGTTCATTAAATGAGCATTGGGCAATAGGTATAACACTTATTTTGTTTTATTTCAGGGTGAAAATTTGGATAAACCATATAAAAAGACCTTCAATTCTGCCAAATGGATTTCAAAATTACTGCAAAAAAGGATTATTTCAGAGAGCGAAGATTCAAACAGAAGCAAGCATGCAAGTCGGGGCTTGAGCCCCTCCCAGGATCAATAGACAATAGACAATAGGTGCAGGAGTAGGCCATTCGGCCCTTCGAGCCAGCACCGCCATTCGATGTGATCATGGCTGATCCCCAATCAGTACCCCATTCCTGCCTTCTCCTCATATCCCCTGACTCCACTATTTTTAAGAGCTCTATCTAGCTCTCTCTTGAAAGCATCCAGAGAACCTGCCTCCACTGCCCTCTGAGGCAGAGAATTCCACAGACTCTCCACTCTCTGTGAGAAAAAGTGTTTCCTTGTCTCCGTTCTAAATGGCTTACTCCTTATTTTTAAACTGTGGCCCCTGGTTCTGGACTCCCCCAACATCGGGAACATGTTTCCTGCCTCTAGCGTGTCCAAGCCCTTAACAATCTTATATGTTTCAATGAGATCTCCTCTCATCCTTCTAAACTCCAGAGTGTACAAGCCCAGCTGCTCCATTCTCTCAGCATATGACAGTCCCGCCATCCCGGGAATTAACCTTGTAAACCTACGCTGCACTCCCTCAATAGCAAGAATGTCCTTCCTCAAATTAGGGGACCAAAACTGCACACAATACTCCAGGTGTGGTCTCACTCCTTTAATGGCACTGCTGTAAAAGTTGCCAAAGAAGTTTCCAGAACTTCAGCGAACAAGGTTATGATAGCACTAAGGAAGGAGAAGTGGCAGGAACCACTAGTTCTACTGCTGTCTCCTCTTCAATGTTACTGTGAATTCAATGCTAGTGTTGGAAGTCAGAATGTAGAATTGAGCAGGAATGAACCATTCAATTTAATTCACCACTTTATATCATACTGCTCTCCCCATTCATTTGCCTATTCAAAGCCTCATTTTCTGGCCATGAGGAAGAAACTCACAAATCCAACAGCCCAAGGCAGAGGAAATTCAAAAGGTTCAGTCTCAAGCCACCCTGTGCCTGTGCCCTGTAACTGATATCTGCTTTGATACAAGTGCTTTTAAAAAAAATTCCACAAAGATCAACGGTGCACCTTATTTATAGAGGAGAGTTCTGAAAATTGGCACTGGTTGATTCCAGTGGGTATTGTAGGCGTCCATTATGTCTGATGTCAAACTTTCTGTACTTGTATTTAATGCCTGTTGACTTATTTGAATGTATTCTATTCTAATTTCTCCTGTACCAAGTGACATAATTACAATACACCCCCTGTATTACATTGCTACACTACATTACAGTGTGACCTTACCATAATCCATTAATATGTTAGAAAACACAATATTGCATCACTCATCCGCTGATTTTCAATAGTCACAGCGGATGAGTCTCTAGGGGGCGCCGGAGGAGGGAGATGGCAGCCCTGCCGGCAGTCTTTGTTTTTTTCATCCTTTTTGTTATTTTAGCGTTTGTTTAAAGTTTGTTTTAATGTTCTTCTGTTTGTTTTATGTGGGGGGGAGGGGGAAACTTTTTTTTTCAGGTTCTTACCTTCCCGGAGAGGTGATCAATTTTCGGATCACATTCTCCGGGCTCCGCGGCCTACCATCGCTGGAGCTGGAAGCCGCCTCGGACTGTCGTGAGCCCCACCACGGGGCGTGGACTTACCATCAGAGTGGATCCCTTGCCTGGGATAGCTCCCACTGCGGACTTACCATCAAGGGCTCACAGTCTCAGGAGAGGCAAGTCGGGAGCTCCAAGGCCGCAGAAGGTTCGTCCAGCCCCGACGCGAGGTTCGATCGCCCGGCGCGGGGGAGCTGACAACCCCCCGATGCAGGAGCTGAACGCCTCGATGCAGAGGGCCCGAACGCTGCCGGCTACGGGACTCAAGACCGTCCCGTCAATGGGGGGCTCGAGGCCTCCGACCAAGGAGGAATAACAAGGGAAGGATTTGGAACTTTATTTTCGCCTTCCATCACAGTGAGGAATGTGTAGGAGTCACTGTGATGGATGTTTATGTTAAAATGTGTTTTTTGAGTCTGTTGCTTTTTTAAATTGTATGACTGACCTGGCCAATAAATTTCACTACACCAATTGGTGTATGTGACAATAAATGAACTTATGAACATGATTATATGCTTTGTAAACCCAAATATTTTCTCAGCTTTATATTTTCAACATGCAAAGGAACAAAAGGGAGATTTCCATTGGTCCATCATCATTTGGGAACCAAAGTTAATGACAAGTGTTTATTCACTTAATCACAGTCACCACGTGACTGATTAAACCTTATTTCCACTTGGTAGCAGTTCCATTCCTCTCCGGAGCTGTTTTGATTAAGTAGAAGCAAAGTACCCACACAATCCTGAACTAGACTTCAGGCTCCTTCATCCCTCACCATTCAATTTCCCTTTCACTCCAGCTTCCGCTTATTGTCTGCAGAACCTCCTGTCTGAACTTCCACTCTCTTCGTCTTTAAAAATCGATACTGGAATTTCTCCACTCAACCATTTAGCCACACTATCACATTCGTCCCCTAAAATATGATATTATATTAGATCCAACTCAATTACCTATTTTGTGGTCAACTGCATCTGAAGAAGGCTTCTGACACAAAATGTCACCCATCCTTTTTCTCCAGAGATGTTGCCTGACCCACTGAGATACTCCAGCACTTTATGTCTATCTTCGGTATAAATCAGTATCTGCAGTTCCCGACATCATGACCTGTTATATGATGTGGTTTGTGTTAGTTTTCATCTCACGGCAAACCATTTTGAGGCATCTCACTGTGATAATCATCCTATGTAAATGCAAATGAGAGTCACAATGAGACCCAGCACAGAAACGGGCCCTTTGCCACCCAACCACCCTGGTTTGCACCAACCATTAACTACTCATTTGCACTAATCCTACATTAACCCTGCTTTTTGTTTTCCTGACCTTTCCATCAGCTCCCCCAGATTCCACACTGACCCGCTCACTGGGGCAGTTTACAATGGCTAATTAACCTTCTAAACGACATGTCTTTGAGGAAACAAGAATATCGAGATGATCACATGGAAAACCAGCAAACCACACAGACGTTTTCTTTAGTTCCCTTTATTTTAAAAGGGTAGATTCGACATGTGTGACTTCCAAGGAGTCTAAACCTCATACATGTTACAATATCTTGATGAGTGAAATGGCCTAATTCTACTCCTATGACTTACTTATCGAAGTACCATAAACCCTTCACTTTTATGCAATCTGCACCCATATCCTAAACTCCAACATTCCTTAATTTTCTTCGTCATTGTAACGCTTTCCCCCTATTTCATTGAAGCAAGAACAAAGTAATCTTCCCATCATTTTTACAATGTCACGTGACCAGTGGAAATATTCCTTCGTCCAGGGATGGTTTGAGAGTTCTGTTGGAGGAATTTTTGCTGTTATTTTCTATTTATTTAGAATTCTATACACTTTGTTATTGTTATTGGATAGAAAATAAAATCCTCCAGCACTTAACAGACAATGAAAAGTAAAAGGCAATTAGATTTTCAATTAGATTTGTTGGTGAGAATTTGTAGCTTGCCGTTTCCATGGGATTAGCTTGTTTTCCCAACCCTAGTGTGCAAATTATTGACTGGATCTTCCTGTAATAAAACATTGCTAATTTGGTGATCTCAGCTGTATGGATTGAGAAAAGCCCTGATTGATTTCCTGCGCTATGAATTTACATGTAATAGGCCACAACCTAGAGTGGACAGTGTGCCTTGTGGAGCCTTACAGCATGGAAACCGGTCTTGGCCCATTGTGTCCATGCTGACCATTAACCCCATTTATATTAATGGAACGATTAAACGAAAACTTACCGTTTGAAGTTTGATCTTTATTTCATGAGAAGTTGGAGTGAGAGACTACGTGAAGAACCTGGCAGCCTGCATGCGCGCCAATCTTCAAAGCAACTGTATGAAACCACAGACCACTTGTAGGAATTTAAACGATAGAAAGATTAAGAACGCTTGACTTACCGAATGATCTTTTTGAGATTCAGGGTTAGGAGTGGAGGGCACATAGTCCCTCACTCCAACTTCTCATAAAATAAAGATCAAACTTCAAATTACAAGGTTTCGTTTAATCTTTCTATTTTATATCGAAGTCTCGTGATGAGACTACGTGAATCCTTCAAAGCTCTGTGGTTTTGTGCAGTAAACCAATCTGTGTGTGAAAACACTAAACAGATAAACCATAAATGGTAGAAAAGACATGTGTTATTAACAACATGATGCTAACTTACATACATGTACATTGCCCTTAATCGAACCACAGCACCAATTGCCTTTGGGTTAGACAATAGCTCATGCAACACTGTTCAGAATTCTATCTGCAACCATCCAGTATGTTCAATGAAATTTTATAACTTCTGAAAGTGCACCTCCTGCTGTTGCAAGAAGATGATCAAAGGGGAAAATCCATTCTATTGGATGCTAACAAGCCAGCCCCCCTGGTAGAGTGATAATTGAAATTATTTGAATTCATTCCCGCTTTTAGCTGCTCACACTCTATCCATCCTGAAATAGTCTGCACCAACAATCTCTTGTGAAACCATTAAATAACTATGAAGAAACTATCCTTCATTTCATAGGTACTAATAAGCTCAGTGTACATTTTTACATAATAAACACCCCCAATGTCCGATCTGGTGGGTATGCTGTCAACTCCAACTTACCCAACAGTGCCCGTTTGCTTTATGAGTTCATTCCCATAAAAGCTACCGTTATGTCAGATATGACCCAGAGATCCAGACGGAGATTGTGTAAAGACTATGCTCTTTGTGCTGAAATCAGTTGTCATAAGCATAATTAACTTAAAAGATACTGCTCCATCATTAGGAATACAGTTGATGAATATCTGCACAATCATTTATACTGATTACACATTCAACACTACTTTGAATCTAGGCTTTAGAGTGTTCATATAAAAGACACCTTTCATAACCTTAGTGGGTGAATAACCAATCATTTGTTTTCCCACTTAAAGAACTGGATACAATGACAAAGCAGCAAGAGCAGTGTCAATTGCGCTATAATATAATCGCTTCTCTTAAACCCAAACTGAAAGAAACCACAAACCTCTGCTACTTCCATTTAAAGTAGCTCACATGTATCTCATCACAAACTTTCCATACAACCATGCAAGGATAGATGCACGAGAAATAGGCTGAACTAGCCACCACTCGTGTCTTCGCACAAATATAGGAGCTTCTTTCAGCAGACTTATCTACAATGGAAGCTCTGGGTGAGTAGGCCAAAATGGTGAGTAGGCAAAATTCATGTCATCTAAAACTCCGTGACAAAATGCCCTTTAGATCTGAGTAGGGCAGCATTAACTTTAGAATCTTTATAAATAGCCTAGAACTGAAGTCAACCCCTTAGGTAGAACCTAAAATTTCCAACACTGGCCTTGCCATAAAAGACCTTCAAGATCGATTGAGGCCCTAAATCCTCTGTAATCAGCTAAATTGCTGAATGACAATGACAGTTTCTGAGAAAGCCCTTGCTATAAAAACCACCAAGACTGCTAAAAAAATAATAGACAAAAGGTGATTGTCACCCCCCGCCACGAAGATCCAACAATCCCTGAGATAGACACCACCAAACATTGGCCACAGGCAGAAGACTAATAGTCAACTGATCATAGATTTTGCTCTATCTCCTTGCACAGACATCCTGCCCCGCTGGGGACAATACTGAGTATGAGGAGAGCGCTGCAACCATGGGGATCGCTGAAACCTGCAAATAAAAAGTCCTCTGCCTTGGTTAAATGTGTAGGCCTGGTGCTTCAAACCAGCCTCAATGAAGCGGTATCTGCCACTCACTTGGTAGAGATGATATGTATGCATGTAAACAGGAGTCCTACCCTCAAAGGGTGTATTTACCACACCCACCACAGCCTTGAAATTCTTTTGCACTAAATTAACATAAATTGGATAGACCTCAGGCCTATACCATCCTCACACAATTGAGTTTAGACTGCAAATACACAAAAATGCTAAAGTGTCTACTGTAAATCAGACAGCAGAATTCCCTCTACTGACCTTGCAAAGGCCAAATCCTTCCCTGAGAAAACTCAAAGCTTTCTGGGGTATGAGGCCTTTTGACTTGCTTTCCTTCAACTTGTGACATAAACCTACGAAGCTCCCGTGTCTGGCAGAATCATAAGATATATCAGATCTGTGGGCTGTTGAGCCAAAACCAAAAGGCCAAAGTCAGGCAACGCCATTGTAGTGGGAGACTCCATTGTGAGAGGTACGGACAGGGGTTTCTGCGGCAACAGACGGGATTCGAGGATGGTGTGCTGCCTTCCTGGTGCCAGGATCCAGGATGTCACGGACAGAGTGCAGAAAATCCTCAAGGGCGAAGGTGAACAGCCGGAAGTGGTTGTGCATGTCGGCACAAACGATGTCGGAAAGAAGGGGATGAATATTCTGCAGCGTGACTTTAGAGAGCTTGGAAAAATGCTGAAAAGCAGGACCTCCAGGGTTGTTATCTCCGGTTTGCTTCCAGTTCCTCGTGCTGGCGAGAGCAGGAACAGGGAGATACGGGACCTGAATGTGTGGCTGAGGAACTGGTGCACGGGGCAGGGATTTAGATTCTTAGATCACTGGGATCTGTTTTGGAGTAAGAGGGAACTATACAAAATGGACGGATTGCATCTTAACAGGTGGGGGAACAGCATTCTGGCAGGCAGGTTTGCCACTGCTACACGGGTGGTTTTAAACTGAATAAGGGGGGTGGGGTGTCGAATGGGATAGTTGAGGATGGAGTTAAAGGGAAAGGGTTTCTTAAATGTGTGAGCGTAGAGACAGAGGGGTGTAAAATGAGGGTAGAAGCAATAGGTAGCAAGGTGAAAAGTAAAAGTGGCAGGCAGACAAATCCAGGGCAAAAATCAAAAAGGGCCACTTTTCAACATAATTGTATAAGGGGTAAGAGTGTTGTAAAAACAAGCCTGAAGGCTTTGTGTCTCAATGCAAGGAGCATTCGTAATAAGGTGGATGAGTTGAATGTGCAGATAGCTATTAATGACTATGATATAGTTGGGATCACGGAGACATGGCTCCAGGGTGACCAAGGCTGGGAGCTGAACATCCAGGGATATTCAATATTCAGGAGGGATAGACAGAAAGGGAAAGGAGGTGGGGTAGCGTTGCTGGTTAGAGAGCAGATTAACGCAATAGAAAGGAAGGACATTAGCTTGGAGGATGTGGAATCGATGGGTAGAGCTGCGAAGCACTAAGGGGCAGAAAACGCTAGTGGGTGTTGTATACAGGCCACCTAACAGTAGTAGTGGAGTTGGGGATGGCATCAAACAGGAAATTAGAAATGTGTGCAACAAAGGTAAAACAGTTATAATGGGTGACTTCAATCTACATATAGATTGGGTGAATCAAATTGGCAAGAGTGCTGAGGAAGAGGATTTCTTGGAATGTATGCGGGATAGTTTTCTAAACCAACATGTAGAGGAACCAACGAGAGAGCAGGCTATTCTAGATTGGGTATTGAGTAATGATGAAGGGTTAGTTAGCAGTCTTGTTGTGCGTGGCCCCTTGGGCAAGAGTGACCATAATATGGTTGAGTTCTTCATTAGGATGGAGAGTGACATTGTTAATTCAGAAACAAGGGTCCTGAACTTAAAGAAAGGTAACTTTGAGGGTATGAGACATGAATTGGCCAAGATTGACTGGCAATTGATTCTTAATGGGTTGACGGTGGATATGCAATGGAAGGCATTTAAAGACTACATGGATGAACTACAACAATTGTTCATCCCAGTTTGGCAAAAAAATAAATCAGGGAAGGTAGTGCATCCGTGGATAACAAGGGAAATCAGGGATAGTATCAAAACAAAAGATGAAGCGTACAAATTAGCCAGAAAAAGCAGCCTACCGTAGGACTGGGAGAAATTCAGAGTCCAGCAGAGGAGGACAAAGGGCTTAATTAGGAAAGGGAAAATAGATTATGAAAAAAAACTGGCAGGGAACATAAAAACTGACTGCAAAAGCTTTTATACATATGTTAAGAGAAAAAGATTAGTTAAAACAAATGTAGGTCCCTTGCAGTCAGAAACAGGTGAATTGATCATGGGGAACAAGGACATGGAAGACCAATTGAATAACTACTTTGGTTCTGTCTTCACTAAGGAAGACATAAATAATCTGCTGGAAATAGCAGGGGACTGGGAGTCAAATGAGATGGAGGAACTGAGTGAAATCCAGGTTAGCCGGGAAGTTGTGTTAGGTAAATTGAATGGATTAAAGTCCGATAAATCCCCAGGGCCAGTTAGGCTGTATCCCAGAGTACTTAAGGAAATAGCCCCAGAAATAGTGGATGCATTAGTGATAATTTTTCAAAACTCTTTAGATTCTGGAGTAGTTCCTGAGGATTGGAGGGTAGCTAATGTAACCCCACATTTTAAAAAGGGAGGGAGAGAGAATACGGGGAATTACAGACCAGTTAGTCTAACGTCCGTAGTGGGGAAACTGCTAGAATCAGTTATTAAAGATGGGATAGCAGCACATTTGGAAAGTGGTGAAATCATTGGACAAAGTCAGCATGGATTTATGAAAGGTAAATCATGTCTGACGAATCTTATAGAATTTTTCGAGGATGTAACTAGTAGAGTGGATAAGGGAGAACCAGTGGATGTGTTATATCTGGACTTTCAGAAGGCTTTCGACAAGGTCCCACATAAGAGATTAGTATACAAACTTAAAGCACACGGTATTGGGGGTTCAGTATTGATGTGGATAGAGAACTGGCTGGCAGACAGGAAGCAAAGAGTAGGAGTAAAAGGGTCCTTTTCACAATGGCAGGCAGTGACTAGTGGGGTACCGCAAGGCTCAGTGCTGGGACCCCAGCTATTTACGATATATATTAATGATTTGGACGAGGGAATTGAATGCAACATCTCCAAGTTTCCGGATGACACGAAGTTGGGGGGCAGTGTTAGCTGTGAGGAGGATGCTCGGAGGCTGCAAGATGACGGATAGGCTGGGTGAGTGGGCAAATGCATGGCAGATGCAGTATAATGTGGATAAATGTGAGGTTATCCACTTTGGTGGCAAAAACAGGAAAGTAGACTATTATCTGAATGGTGACCGATTAGGAAAAGGGGAGCTGCAACGAGACCTGGGTGTCATGGTACACCAGTCATTAAAAGTAGGCATGCAGGTGCAACAGGCAGTGAAGAAGGCGAATGGTATGTTAGCATTCATAGCAAAAGGATTTGAGTATAGGAGCAGGGAGGTTCTACTGCAGTTGTACAGGGTCTTGGTGAGACCACACCTGGAGTATTGCGTACAGTTTTGGTCTCCTAATCTGAGGAAAGACATTCTTGCCATAGAGGGAGTACAGAGAAGGTTCACCAGACTGATTCCTGGGATATCAGGACTTTCATATGAAGAAAGACTGGGTAGACTCGGTTTGTACTCGCTAGAATTTAGAAGATTGAGGGGGGATCTTATAGAAACGTACAAACTTCTTAAGGGGTTGGACAGGCTAGATGCAGGAAGATTGTTCCCGATGTTGGGGAAGTCCAGAACAAGGGGTCACAGTTTAAGGATAAGGGGGAAATCTTTTAGGACCGAGATGAGGAAAACATTTTTCACACAGAGAGTGGTGAATCTCTGGAATTCTCTGCCACAGAAGGGAGTTGAGGCCAGTTCATTGGCTATATTTAAGAGGGAGTTAGATGTGGCCCTTGTGGCTAAAGGGATCAGGGGTTATGGAGAGAAGGCAGGTACAGGATACTGAGTTGGATGATAGCCATGATCATATTGAATGGCGGTGCAGGCTCGAAGGGCCGAATGGCCTACTCCTGCACCTAATTTCTATGTTTCTATTTTTCTATCCTTATGATTAGAGTTGAAGCGTAACAGCCACTTGATGTGGGAATATGAGTTCCCTGTCAACTCCTCACCGTCAGAGTCACCGCAAATCCTCAACACCCCTCCTCTGAGTTGAAAATATCATAATGCAACCCTGAACCAGGGATTGCTCCACAGTCGTCTGACTGGAACCACCTGTCTCAGTCGCTAGTGTGCGCAACACATTCTTTTCGACCAGCCTCTCAATCAGGAATTCTGGTATTGAGAGCCGACAGATTATATATATATTTACTATTTCCAACATGAACCTGCAAATCAGATAAAAAATGCTACAAGCCAGACCGGCCTTCTGCTGGTAGCTACCTATCCCCGAGAGGATGGCAAATGATGTTCCAGCGAGCTAGCAACTCTACTAGCCGAGCTGAACAAATTAAGCATGTGTTGAGGGAAACCTCAAACTGCCTCACTCTACTGAGCAGCCTGATAATCTCAATCACAAATGTTGAGGCAGTGCTTCCCCGGCCAATATGTTCCATATGGACAGCCAGTTTCAAGTTGGCCTACCCTGAACCAGGGTAGCCAAACTGTCCCTACTTGGAACTTACAGAAGTTGCTGTGCAATGCACCCTGCCAATGTCTCTGCATCAACCTGCTCTTTGCCAGAGACAGTGAAAGGTACTAAACATAGAAACATAGAAACATAGAAATTAGGTGCAGGAGTAGGCCATTCGTCCCTTCGAGCCTGCACCGCCATTCAATATGATCATGGCTGATCATCCAACTCAGTATCCCGTACCTGCCTTCTCTCCATACCCTCTGATCCCCTTAGCCACAAGGGCCACATCTAACTCCCTCTTAAATATAGCCAATGAACTGGCCTCGACTACCCTCTGTGGCAGGGAGTTCCAGAGATTCACCACTCTCTGTGTGAAAAAAGTTCTTCTCATCTCAGTTTTAAAGGATTTCCCCCTTATCCTTAAGCTGTGACCCCTTGTCCTGGACTTCCGCAACATCGGGAGCAATCTTCCTGCATCTAGCCTGTCCAACCCCTTAAGAATTTTGTAAGTTTCTATAAGATCCCCTCTCAATCTCCTAAATTCTAGCGAGTATAAACCAAGTCTATCCAGTCTTTCTTCATAAGACAGTCCTGACATCCCAGGAATCAGTCTGGTGAACCTTCTCTGCACTCCCTGTATGGCAATAATGTCCTTCCTCAGATTTGGAGACCAAAACTGTACGCAATACTCCAGGTGTGGTCTCACCAAGACCCTGTACAACTGCAGTAGAACCTCCCTGCTCCTATACTCAAATCCTTTTGCTCTGAAAGCTAACATACCATTCGCTTTCTTCACTGCCTGCTGCACCTGCATGCCCACTTTCAATGACTGGTGTACCATGACACCCAGGTCTCGCTGCATCTCCCCTTTTCCTAGTCGGCCACCATTTAGATAATAGTCTGCCTTCCTGTTTTTGCGACCAAAATGGATAACCTCACATTTATCCACATTATACTGCATCTGCCAAACATTTGCCCACTCACCCAGCCTATCCAAGTCACCTTGCAGTCTCCTAGCATCCTCCTCACAGCTAACACTGCCCCCCAGCTTAGTGTCATCCGCAAACTTGGAGATATTGCCTTCAATTCCCTCATCCAGATCATTAATATATATTGTAAATAGCTGGGGTCCCAGCACTGAGCCTTGCGGTACCCCACTAGTCACTGCCTGCCATTGTGAAAAGGACCCGTTTACTCCTACTCTTTGCTTCCTGTTTGCCAGCCAGTTCTCTATCCACATCAATACTGAACCCCCAATGCCGTGTGCTTTAAGTTTGTAAACTGATCTCTTATGTGGGACCTTGTCGAAAGCCTTCTGGAAGTCCAGATACACCACATCCACTGGTTCTCCCCTATCCACGCTACTAGTTACATCCTCGAAAAATTCTATAAGATTCGTCAGACATGATTTACCTTTTGTAAATCCATGCTGACTTTGTCCAATGATTTCACCACTTTCCAAATGTGCTGCTATCCCATCTTTAATAACTGACTCTAGCAGTTTCCCCACTACCGATGTTAGACTAACTGGTCTGTAATTCCCCGTTTTCTCTCTCCCTCCCTTCTTAAAAAGTGGGGTTACGTTTGCTACCCGCCAATCCTCAGGAACTACTCCAGAATCTAAAGAGTTTTGAAAGATTATTACTAATGCATCCACTATTTCTGGAGCTACTTCCTTAAGTACTCTGGGATGCAGCCTATCTGGCCCTGGGGATTTATCGGCCTTTAATCCATTTAATTTACCCAACACCACTTCCTGGCTAACCTGGATTTCACTCAATTCCTCCAACTCCTTTGACCCGCGGTCCCCTGCTATTTCCGGCAGATTATTTATGTCTTCCTTAGTGAAGACGGAACCAAAGTAGTTATTCAATTGGTCCGCCATATCCTTGTTCCCCATGATCAACTCACCCGTTTCTGACTGCAAGGGACCTACATTTGTTTTAACTAATCTCTTTCTTTTCACATATCTATAAAAACTTTTGCAGTCAGTTTTTATGTTCCCTGCCAGTTTTCTTTCATAATCTATTTTTCCTTTCCTAATTAAGCCCTTTGTCCTCCTCTGCTGGTCTCTGAATTTCTCCCAGTCCTCCGGTATGCTGCTTTTTCTGGCTAATTTGTACGCATCATCCTTCGCTTTGATACTATCCCTGATTTCCCTTGTTATCCACGGATGCACTACCTTCCCTGATTTATTCTTTTGCCAAACTGGGATGAACAATTTTTGTAGTTCATCCATGCAGTCTTTAAATGTCTTCCATTGCATATCCACCGTCAACCCTTTTAGAATTAATTGCCAGTCAATCTTGGCCAATTCACGTCTCATACCCTCAAAGTTACCTTTCTTTAAGTTCAGAACCATTGTTTCTGAATTAACAATGTCACTCTCCATCCTAATGAAGAACTCAACCATATTATGGTCACTCTTGCCCAAGGGGGCACGTACAACAAGATTGCTAACTAACCCTTCCTCATTACTCAATACCCAGTCTAAAATAGCCTGCTCTCTCGTTGGTTCCTCTACATGTTGATTTAGATAACTATCCCGCATACATTCCAAAAAATCCTCTTCCTCAGCACCCCTGCCAATTTGATTCACCCAATCTATATGTAGATTGAAGTCACCCATTATAACGGTTTTGCCTTTGTCGCACGCATTTCTAATTTCCTGTTTGATACCATCTCCAACTTCACTACTACTGTTAGGTGGCCTGTACACAACACCCACCAGCGTTTTCTGCCCCTTAGTGTTTCGCAGCTCTACCCATACCGATTCCACATCCTGCAAACTAATGTCCTTCCTTTCCATTGCGTTAATCTCCTCTCTAATCAGCAACGCTACCCCACCTCCTTTTCCTTTCTCTCTATCCCTCCTGAATATTGAATACCCCTGGATGTTCAGCTCCCAGCCTTGGTCACCCTGGAGCCATGTCTCCGTGATCCCAACTATATCATAGTCATTAATAGCTATCTGCACATTCAACTCATCCACCTTATTACGAATGCTCCTTGCATTGAGACACAAAGCCTTCAGGCTTGTTTTTACAACACTCTTACCCCTTATACAATTTTGTTGAAAAGTGGCCCTTTTTGATTTTTGCCCTGGATTTTCCGGCCTGCCACTTTTACTTTTCACCTTGCTACCCATTGCTTCTACCCTCATTTTACACCCCTCTGTCTCTACGCTCACACATTTAAGAAACCCTTTCCCTTTAACTCCATCCTCCACTAGCCCATTCGACACCCCACCCCCCTTATTCAGTTTTAAACCACCCGTGTAGCAGTGGCAAACCTGCCTGCCAGAATGCTGGTCCCACACCTGTTAAGATGCAATCCGTCCCTTTTGTACAGTTCCCCCTTACCCCAAAACAGATCCCAGTGATCTAAGAATCTAAATCCCTGCCCCGTGCACCAGTTCCTCAGCCACACGTTCAGGTCCCGTATCTCCCTGTTCCTACTCTCGCCAGCACGAGGAACTGGAAGCAAACCGGAGATAACAACCCTGGAGGTCCTGCTTTTCAGCATTTTTCCGAGCTCTCTAAAGTCACGCTGCAGAATATTCATCCCCTTCTTTCTGACATCGTTTGTGCCGACATGCACTACCACTTCCGGATGTTCACCTTCGCCCTTGAAGATTTTCTGCACTCTGTCCGTGACATCCTGGATCCTGGCACCAGGAAGGCAGCACACCATCCTCGCATCCCGTCTGTTGCCGCAGAAACCCCTGTCCGTACCTCTCACAATGGAGTCTCCTACTACAATGGCGTTGCCTGCCTTAGGCCTTTTTGGTTTTGGCTCAACAGCCCTATTCGCATCACAAGCCAGTCCGCCGCCCAGTGTAAACACGTCTTCTGTCCCGACAGCTTCTAAGTGGGTGAACCTGTTCACAAGAGGTACAACACCCGGGGATGTTGGCATTCCATGCTTCCCTCCCGTTCTCACTGTCTCCCACCTTCTCTCTTCCAGTACCTTAGGTGTAACAATCGTACTGTAAGACTTGTCAAGGAACGACTCCGTTTCTCGGACGAACCGGAGGTCATCCACTTGCTTCTCCAGTTCCCCAACACGGCCCTTCAGGAGCTCTACCTGGATGCACTTTTCGCATTTGTAGCAGCCAGAGGCACCAGCGGTGTCCTTGACCTCCCACATACTGCAAGCATCACACTGAATCAGCTTGCCTGACATCTCCTTCTTTCGTCTCTCCCTCTGCAGTGTTTTGCGTAGTCTCCTCTCCTCAGCCTCCTCTCCAAAGACTCTCGAGCCAAAGACTCGCACTTTTCTCACAGGGCACTTCACTCACAAGGCACTTCACTCACAAGGCACTTCACTCACTGCCGCTCCCTAAGAGCAGTCTTACTTAAATTGACTGATAAATTGCCTGATTTACCAATTTACAAACCAAATTCCTCAGTTTTCAGCTGTTTTCCCAGCACTGACTCACTTCTCTCCTCCCACTTGGGCTAGAGCCAATCAGTCGTATCTCTTGCTAATCTCCTCCTGCTGCTCCTGTTGTTGCTCCCAAAGCTACAGCAGTTCTGAGTCCAGTAAATCCAAACCCGGGTCGACAGACTGCTCCATTTCGGAGTTTTTACGGAGGTTAGTAAAGAGTGCTTACCTCCCAGCGTCTCTGAGCCCATGTCGACCTCCTTGTTGGAGCTTCAGCGAAGGTCCATTGCAGACCATGTCTAACCACATCTTCAGCCCCACGCTTGCCAGACAGCTCCCTTCCAGAGCTCAAAAGCGACATTGCTGTGCAAGACACGCCTGCCAGCATTTCTGAGCCCAAAGGGACACACTGCTCCTTCGGCCTACAGCCTCTTTGGAGCCTTGGTCACGCTACCAGCTACTCTCAGCCTCGTTTGACAGGCCGCTCCTTCGGCCCCTTCTGCTCGTCCGGACCCGTAGCGGAGGTCATTGAACAGGCCGCGCCTGCCATTTACTTCGAGCCTGACTCAACAGGCTCCTCCTGCGGGCCTTCTGCCTTTTTTGGAGCATTGCTGGAGCTGACTGTGCAGATTGCGCTGCCAGTTTCTCCCAGCCTGGATCGACAGGCTGCTCCTTTGGCCAGCTGCTCCTTTGGAGGCTCAGCGGGGCTCACTGGACAGGTCACGCCTGCCAGTACCGCAAGCCTGGTTCAACAGGCTGCGCTTGCGGGGCCAGCTAGTGACTCCCGGCTGCTCCTTTCCGGAGCTTCAACGGAGGTAGCTGTACGGGTCGCGCCCGTTAGCTTCTCCGCGTTCAACCGCTTGCTCTCTTTTGGAGCCTCTACGGCGGTAGCTGCATGGGCCGCGCCCATCAGCCTCAAGGCCGAAGCTGTTTTAAGCCGTGTGTTCAACGGAGGTAGCCGTACTGGCCGCGCCCGTCAGCTGCTTGAGGCCGGCCGCCTGCTCCCGTTCGGAGCCTCCACGGCGGTAGCTGTACGGCCCGCGTCCGTCAGCTTCTCCGGGCCCGCTGCACCTATTTTTGGAGCAGCAGCCCGTTCCTGAAACAACATTGTCTTACCTGCCGGAGCAGTTTCGAACTGCTCCGAAACCCGTGCCATGCGTCAACGTATCATCACGAGACTTCGATGTAAAATTCTACATTAATCCCAATTTTTATTCTCCCCACATTTTCATCATCTCCCTCCAGCCTCTACCACTCACATATGTGCTAGGGGATAATTTACAGTGGCCAATTAATGTACCAATTCATATGTCTTTGGAATGGGGGAATAATCCAGAGCGGTCTCGGGGAGAATGCAAATTCCACACTGACGATGGCCGATACAATCTGGGTGTCTGGAGTAGGAGACAGGTAGAGAGGCTCTAACGGCTGTGCCACCATGGTGCCATGTACCTAGTAAGGGAACTTAGTACTGATACCTACTGCAGTCCAATTTATGGTTAATCTCTCACACAAGAGATTGAGAGGCATTCCAAGAACAGTGAAAGTAGAGAAAAAGCTGGAGAAACTCAGCGGGTGAGGCAGCATATGTGGACAGTAATATTCCTTGAGACCATAACTAACCGTCTTCAGTGGATGGAGAAATCTTACGAAAATAAGGTTACAGAAAACCAGATCATGATGATGATTCTGAGAAACAATACAAAACACTCCCAACTGCTGCTGATGGGAGGATGGGTTGGTGGGATGTTGCCCCAGGGAAAGCTCATCAGCAAAGACCCCCTCCTTACAACCAGTCTTGGGTGTGGAGGATTCCGTCTGAAAGTTGCACAGTTGAACTGTGCAGTTGTTTTAAATGTGAATGGGGTGTTATGTGCCGTGTTACCTCATCTGTCTACAGATATGTAGGTGCTGGCACACAATAAAGAATGAGTTTCTCTAATTCACCATGTGTCACTGATTTATTCCATGCTTATGTTGACATTATATTATGTATTGGAAGGAACAAAGGAAGCCGTGGCCAAGGGTCGATTAGTGAAGCCTACGATGAATAGTCCATGGGCACTTGAGGTGCAATGAGGAGAGACAACTTCCAGAGTACGTGTCAAATTCCACTACAGGCATTCTCAGACTCTGGTTTCCCTTTTGGAAGAAAACGTTTCCCCATCCAAGAGATCCATATGGATTATTTCCCATCACTACAGAATCTATACAGATCCTGTCCCCACTCTCTGAAGGATCTGTATGGTTCCTTTCCCATCTGCACATGATTTTTACCCCACCTCTACAGAATTTCTATGGACTCTTTCCCATCTCTACAGATCTGTACTGATCCTTACCCCTCCTGACAGATCTCCACATACCTTCTCCGCACCTCTACGGGATCTCAATGAATTTTACCCTTTTATTAGGGTCCCAAACCGAAGCGTCGTCCGTCCGTTTTCATTAGAGATGTTGTCTGACATGCTGAGTCCCTGCACATTGTGTTTCGCTTCTGGTAATTGATAGGCGGATTCGGGTGGGGTTAATTCGGTAGATGGGGCGGAATAATTTACAAAGACTACAGGGGAAAGGAGAGAAGGGGGTCGATAAGAGAAGGCAAGTGAAATGTAAAGCCAGAGGGAGGGATATGAACCCCGTCCCCGTTCATTCAAACCCCTCCTTCTGGCTTTACATATCCATCCTCTTCGCTCCATATCTGATGTCTCCGTTTCATCGCTCGCCTTTGTCATGTCCTCCATCCACCTGCCACTCAAACTCGCCTCACCCGTATCCACCTATCACTTGCCAGGAGTAAGTGACAAAGCCTAGAGGTGAAAATGAGACAAAAGCTCGTCAGATAAGGAAAGAAGATGGGTGAAATGTAAAGCCAGAGGGAGAGGTAAAGGCGGATTTGTCCCGCCACAAACATTATTTTACAACTTTCTCTCTCCAGTCTGAAGAGGGGTCTGGAGCCGAAACGTCGCCTGTCCATTTCCTCTATAGATGCTGTATCCCCCCCACCCTCACCCCTGAGCCCCGCCAGCACTTTGTGTTTTATTTTGTAAAATTCGTTGGATTAGCCACAGGCACCCGAGGTTGTGACCAGTTTTGAAACATGCGTTCGTCTAGCCGCGCTGACGAATTCGAGTACGTGTCCGATGGCCGGGGAACGCTACCGCTAGGAGAGGCATCATGTGAGCATCTGGGCGACTGGTAAACATCTTGACATAGAGACGAGTGAGGATTGAGGACGACAGGGTTAGCACAGGTTGGATTACAAATCGGAATGGAGAAGCGCCGGTGCAAGGTACGGCATGGCCTGGGGTGCCAGATTCATGCAATTTCCATTTTAACCCAATCGCCGAATTCTCGCGACCTTCTGGCGAGGTTAATGAAGTTTATATGTTCTGGAAAGTTATTTGAATGCCTCAAATTCTTTGTGGCGTCCTCCTGCGTCTACCCGGAGTAACCCGTTGGTTGGTGAGGTCACGAGCTGAAGGAATTCGTTTACTGTTCTTTAGCCAGAAGGGCAAGAGACTGCAGATGGCGGAATCCGAAACAAAAATAAAACTGCTGGAGGAACCCAGCGGTTCGAACAGCATCCGTGGAGTCGAAGAGATGGCCGACGTGTATGACTCGCTGACTTCCTCCAGCAATTTGTTTTGTGTGTTGTTTAACTAATTGCGCACAGTTGGGTTTACTGCGTTTGCAGTACGTAAATTCTGGAGACTGCATTTGTCCCGGGATTATAGTTAGTTCACCGTGCAATCTCGTTTTATTCCTGGTGGTGGTTTCTCTTTCGCCTGCCACGAGTGATCGCCGACTGCAGAAAATGCGCTGCGCAGCCATCCGTAGGGATGTGCGTCCAAGAGTGACCGACCAATGTCATGGGTTCTTGAACCTTGGGTTTAAATGGTTAAACTCCCGAGGCCAAGTGACGTTTGAATGGTTGGTAGGATGATATATCTGGATCTGGGATAAGGCTCCCCGCCCTGAGGAAAGTGGAGGAAAAAACAGTTACCTCGCTAGCGGGAGCATTGACTTTAAAAAAATAATAGAAGCCGTGAAAGAGAGGGAGTGAGAATTATAGTATGCCAGTAAAAATATAGAATTGGGAGCAACCGAGGTGCGCAGGATGGCTCGCTCCCAGCCAAGAGGGAAGCTCATTTGAGACAGGTATTGCAGAAAGATACTCAATCACTCTGAAATTGTTCGGGAGTTATGTTTTGTAACCGAACAATTTTTCATTAAAACAAAATACGGTTCGCGAGCTCATTGGAAGCTTACTGAATTCCTCTCCACTCTGGGTATTTTTAAAGAAGCAGCAATTACACAAACAAACAAGCGTAATTAAGCTTGAAGCTGATATGGAATGTAGGTGGATCAGATTTTCCTATCCACACCAGCCTATCCCACCTGCAGCTTCTGTCCTAATATTACTTTTGTAATTCACTTGATGAAGACCGTGCATTGATGCGGTAGCTTAAACGGCGTGATCACAACGATTTTTGTAATATTAAAAAAGACACAAAGTGGTTGGAGTAACTCAGCGTGTCAGGAACATCTCAGCGGGACATGAATAGGAGACGTTCCCGACACTCCTTAGTTACTCCAGCACGTTTCATTTTATACAGCGGCATGTGGAGTTGCTTGTGCCAAGCTTCTTGAAAAATAATTGTATCCCGCCACCGTCCGGTCAGGCACAATGAGCGCGCAACTGAGCACCTCTGGCCTGATGATTTCCGCCATTGTGTTGGAAAATAGCGGCTCTGCGGCAGCAGCGCCGTTGACGTCGGCTGTCTTGCCGCAGCGCCCTCTGGCGGCGGGTCTGTGGCCACATCGCCCTCTAGCAGCCGGTATCCGGGCAGCAGCGCCTCTGGCGGCGAGTCTCTGGCCGCGGCGCCCTCACGCGGTGGGTGCCTGACCAGCACCACCCCCTGGCGGCGGGTCTCCGGGCAGCAGTGACCCTGGTCGTGGTCATTCTCCATCGCACCGTCTACTCAGAGGTAGTCTCACCTGGAGGCGCATTTGACCGGGGTATTGGTGTTGGCCCTCGCGAGAGAGCTCATTATTTTACAAAGCATGATCTTATTGTTGAAAGCTTCACATAGCATTTCAGAAGCGATAGTAGTGCATTTGGAAATGTAATGCAACGTGAAATGTCACCACGTGATCCCAGTCTAAAACTAGATGTCGGTTTCGAACGAAAATAGACATAGAAGGCTGGAGTAACTGAGCGGAACAGGCAGCATCTCTGAAGAGAAGGAATGAGTGACGTTTCGGGTCGAGACCCTTCAGACTGATGTCAGGGAAGAGGGAGATACACGGATAAGGAAGTGTAAGGTGCGAACATAGGACAAAGGGAATGGAGATCAAGGAAAATGTAGAATAGATCACTATTAGCTGGGAGAAGGCAACAACAAAGCAAACAGATAAAATGAAGTCAGAGACAGTAAGACTGGTCGGAGAGCTGCGAAGGGGAGGGATGGAGAGAGAGGAAAAAAGGTTTACTTTAAGTTAGAGGTCAATGTTCATACCGCTGAGGTGTAAGCTGCCCAAGCAAAATATGAGGTGCTGTTCCTCCAATTTGCACTGGATCTCACTGACAATGGAGGAGGCCGAGGACAGAAAGGTCAGTGTGGGAATGGGAGGGGAACTTAAAGTGTTTCTTTAGATAGAGTTAGATGGAGCTCTAGGGGCCAGTGGAATCAAGGGATATGGGGAGAAGGCAGGCACGGGTTATTGATTGGGGATGATCAGCCATGATCACAATGAATGGCCGTGCTGGCTCAAAGGGCCGAATGGCCTCCTCCTGCACCTATTTTCTATGTTTCTATGTTTAGCAACCGGGAGATCAGGTAGGTTTAGACAGACCGAGCGGAGGTGTTCAGCGAAACAATCGCCGAGCCTGCGCTTGGTCTTGGAGATGAGATTGGAGGACGTGCAAGTGAACCTCTGCCTCACCTGAAAAGACTGTCTGCGTCCTTGGACGGAGTCGAGGGGGGAAGTATAGGGACAGGTGTTGCATCACTTACGGTTGCAGGGGAAAGTACCTGGGGAGGGGGTGGTTTGGGTGAGAAGGGACGAGTTGACCAGGGAATTGAGGAGGGAACGGGATATCACGGAGACTTTAGTGAGGTCCTCATCTAGGATGGAATATCTCTTTACAATTGCCATCGAACCATTTGCGTAGCAATGATGAACCTTGGAGACATGGGGAAAAAAAGGTTCGGACACGAAACATCGCCTGTCTATTTTCGTTTACAGAAGCTGCCTGACCTGCTGAGTTGCTCCAACTGTTTGTTTTTTGCTCAGCGCAATTTGCGATTTTCTCTCACACCTTACGGTTCCTATAGACCATGGGGCGAGGTGCTTTTTCATTTAATTTCGTGACCCAAATCATGTATCTACCTATATTTATAACATATTGTGTAAAAATATTATAGAAATCATACTTGAAACTGGTCAAGAACAAAACCTGCACATATTTTCCGAGCAGTAATTGTCCAATCAATGCACGTTTGACATTGCGTTGGACGCCAATTGACTGATCACGCGCTTTGTTTCATGGTAGCTAGGCAGCGAACACACTGGGATCATGGCTGCCTCCTAATTACCTCAAAACAATAGCACGGTTTCAAAGGAATAAATGTAATGCTGATAATTTTGTTTTACAAATGATTAATCGTTGTAAAGTTATGATGTGAACTGTTAAATAAAAAGGATAAATATAAATGTATCGGTCGGGCTGTCGGTAGGACAGTGGGTTCTGTGAGGGGTCGGTTGGGCTGTCGGCCGGCCCGTGGGTTCTGTGAGGGGTCGGTTGGGCTGTCGGCCCACCGGTAGATGCTGCAAGGGGTCGGTCAGGCTGTCGGCCGGCCCGTGGGTGCTGCGAGGAGTCGGTTGGGCTGTCGGCCCGCTGGTAGGTGCTGCGAGGGGTCGGTCGGGCTATCAGTAGGCCCGTGGGTGCTGCAAGGGGTCAGCCGGGCTGTCGGCCAGCCTGAGTGTTGCAACGAGCAAGCGGGTGGACTACGCTACCAGCGCTACGGGGCTTCTGAAGGCTGCCCGGGTGGCGTGCAGAGCAGTGCTGCTCCCCACCAACATCACCATGATGATCCAGGAGGGCATGCTGGCCGAAGTGAGCGGCCACACGTATGGAGGGCGCAGCCGGTCCCAAAGCAGGTCCAGCTCCACTCGTGGGCAGCTCTGCTAGGAAGGCTAGTTAGGGTTAGGCATTTTCCTCTCAGTGGAAAATCCCTTAGTCTTTCCCCAGCCTGGGACTGTCCCTGTCCCACTATGGCCATGATCCCCACTCTGCCCACTGGCAGTCAGTGGGGTTCAGTAAACGGGGGAATGCACAGGATCTGCCCTCACCCATTAATTAGGCGGGTTCAGAAGCCAGTGAAACTCGGGACCTCTGTGGCAGTCTCACTCAACATACAAACTCACAATAATATTCATTATATTATTTTAATATAATATCTATATTACTAAAAGTCTGATCTTGACCACTTCCTGTTGTTCTGTATATTGATTTTAGAAAAAATGCTGCCACTTACGGCTGTGATTTTTGGCCATCTTACTCAGCCCCCTCCGCTGCGCAGGACAAGAGGATTTTTCCCATCGATGAAAAATAAAAGAGTTATTAGTGTTTAGAAAATGTTGAGATTCTCTCTCCTGAAGGCCACGCCCCTTCCGGAGGGACTATAAATCCCAGAAGTGTTGAGTGCCTCAGTCAGTCTCTGCAAGATGGGGGAGAGAGAGGATCACGTCTCTCAGTCTGAGCTGTGAATAACACTGAACACATGTCTACTAAACTCAAGGACTCCATCCCCTACTCTCAATTCCTCCACCTACGCCGCATCTGCTCCCAGGATAAGGCGTTCTACACCAGGGCATCTGAAATGTCTTCATTCTTCAGGGAAAGGGGGTTCCCCTCCTCCACCATAGATGAGGCTCACACCAGGGTCTCTTCCATACCCCGCAACACTGCTCTTTCCCCATCCCCGCACCACAACAAGGGCAGAGTCCCCCTAGTCCTCACCTTTCACCTCACCAGCCGTCACATACAACAAATAATCCTCCGTCATTTTCGCCACCTCCAACGTGACCCCACCACTCGCCACATCTTCCCATCTCCCCCCATGTCTGCCTTCCGCAAAGACCACTCCCTCCGCAACTCCCTTGTCTATTCTTCCCTTCCCTCCCGTACCACCCCCTCCCCGGGCACTTTCTGTTGCAACCGCAAGAAATGCAACACCTGTCCCTACCCTACCTACGGGAGGTCACTGGAGGTCACAGCCGGTCACCGGAGGCATAAAGGGCAGCGGCAGTTATTGTCACGCGGGGCATAAAGGGCCTGTCCCACCAGCATGCAATTACATGCGTCTAGCGTGACCAAACGTGGTCGCTTAAGGCATACAGCGCGCGGGGACGGTCCCAATTCGAACCGCGGAGGCGTATGGAGTTGTGTGGGGCTGGTCCCGACATCATACTCACCAATCAGCTGGGCAGGAGGCACGCAACGGCATGCCGGGTGGTGACGTCATCGCGCAACGCCAAGCGCTAGGCGTACGCCGTCAAGATGCTGCGCACGACGTCAAGCCGTTCCCCCCTCCCTGTTCCCCCCTCTGTACCCCCCCTCTCCCCCTCCCTCCCACCTCCCACTCTACCCCCCCTCTCCCTTCCCTCCCTCTCTCTCCTCCCTCTCTCATCCCCCCCCTCCCCCCTGCCTCCCTCTCCCCCTCCCTCTCCCCCCTCCCTCCCTCTCCCCCCCTCTCCCCCTCCCTCTCCCCATCCCTCCCTCCCTCTCCCCCTCCCTCCCTCTCCCTCCCTCCTTCCCTCTCCCTAACCTCTCTCCCCCCCTCCCTCTCCCCCTCCTCCCTCTCTCTCCCCCTCCCTCTCCCCCCCTTCTCTCTCTGCCCTCACTCTCTATCCCCCTTCCCTCTCTAGACGCGCCTGTGAGTTGGGGGCTATGCGTCAGTAGATAGGCCGATTATGGGGTAAAAGGAGCAAATTAATAATATTCATATATTAACAAGGAAGGTAGTTAGCGTGTGTGCGGGGGGTAGTTAGTGTGTGTGGGGGGTGGTTAATGTGTGTGACGCCGCATGCCGCCCCCCCCTCAACCGCACGTTGGGGGAACAGACCCAACGGGTCTACACTTGATCTAGCGTGGTTTGAAAATATGGTTTGGAAATGCTAAAGCTGTATTGCCTCTGGTTTGGAAATGCTAAAGCTGCATTGCCTTTGGTTTGGAAATGCTAAAGCTGTGTGACCTTTGTTTTGGAAATGTTAAAGCTATGTTGCCTTTGGTTTGGAAATGCTAAAGCTGTGTTGCCTTTGGTTTGGAAATGCTAAAGCTGTGTTGCCTTTGGTTTGGAAATGCTAAAGCTGTGTTGCCTTTGGTTTGGAAATGCTAAAGCTGTGTTGCCTTTGGTTTGGAAATGCTAAAGCTGTGTTGCCTAATTAAAGTTGCCTTGCCTAATTAAAGTTGCCTTGCCTAATTAAAGTTGCCTTGCCCAAGTAAAGTTGCCTTGCCCAAGTAAAGTTGCCTTGCCCAAGTAAAGTTGCCTTGCCTTCTATATAATTAAAAGTCTAATCTTGACCACTTCCTGTTTGCACTTTATATTGATTTTAGAAAAAATGCTAAATACGGCTGTGATTTTTGGCCATTGTATTCAGTCCCCCTCGGCTCATCAGGTGCCGAGGATTTTTCCCATTGATGAAAAATAAAAGAGTTATTAGTGTTTTAAAAATGTTGACATTCTCTCTCCTCTCAATCACGCCATGAAGGCTATGCCCCTTCTGGTGGGAGGGACTATAAAACCCAGAGGTGTGGGCGTGTCTCTGCAAGATGGAGGAGAGAGAGGTCACGATTCGCGGTCTTTAGTGGCCTTGCACCCTGCTTGAAATGGTATGAAAGTGCACTTGAATTTGGGGCCTTACACCCTGCTTGAAGTGGTAAGAAACTGGACTTGAATTTGGTGGCCTTGCACCCTGCCTGAAATGGAATTTCAAGGAATAGCTGTGAGTCAACTGCCAGCCCACCAGCCGTGAGTGAGTGAGCTGCCAGCACAACAGGCTTGAGTGACTGAGCCGCCAGCCCAAGAATCCATTTGGCCCACAATGTCCATACTAGCCCTCTGGAAAACAATCCCTTCAGCCCGCAACACCCATACTAGCGCTCCAGAAAGCCCCCCTCCCCAACCCCACTGGCCACCATTCCTTCTCAATTATATTTTATCTAAATCTGTTTCAGGTAGATACCAGACATGGGTCATGAAAGTTAAATTCTAGACACATTTTCGATGCTCAGCCCACAGCCTATCAGGAGAATGCCAACTATTCTTCATGCATGCACTTGCAAGAATAGATGGGGTTAGTGCACAGAGTCTGTAATAGATAGGGTAAATGCACAGAATCTTTTACCCAGAAGTTGAGCAGGCATGGACTTTATTCCCTGGAATGTAGGTGGTTTAAAGTGAAGGGGGAAAGATTTAGTTGGAACCAGAGGGGCTGTTTTTTTTACACAAGAGGTGGTAGGTACATGGAATGTGCTGCTGGAGGAGGTAGTTGAGGTAGGTACAATCACAACGTTTAAGAAACATTTAGACCGATACATGGATAGGATAGGTTTAGAGGGATATGGGCCAAACTCGGGCAGGTGGGAGTTGTGTAAATGGGGCATGTTGGATGGTGTAGGCAAATTGGGTGGAAAAGGGCCTGTATCCATGCTGTATGACTTTATGACTCTATGACCAGCAGGTTCAGGACCACGGATTGGGTAAATGGCTGAGCACAGAACAGCCGCTAATTTTGGCCTGAGAGATGCAGGATTGCACAGCAGAGTTTTTGTGTTGCTACAAAACTGTTAAAGGCTCGGAAAGGTTGAACCACAAATGTATTTCCCAATTAAAGAGATGGGTTGAAATTTCATGTATAAGAAATTTCCCACTTTTCATTAGTGTACTTTGGATCAAGTGTAAAAAAACCTGCAAAACACTTGGAATATAGAGCATCGTTTAGCTCACTTTTCCTATTCTTGCCCCTCCCATGACATCCTGTTAAATGAGAGATGATGCTACATCTGTTTGTCAGGCAAATCCTGGAGAACAATGTATTGGTCATAGGGTACACAAAAATGCTGGAGAAACTCAGCGGGTGCAGCAGCATCTATGGAGCGAAGGAAATAGGTGACGTTTCGGGCCGAAACCCTTCTTCAGACTGATAGGGGGTGGGGGGGGGGAGAAGGAAGGAAAAAGGGAGGAGGAGGAGCCCGAGGGCGGGGGGATGGGAGGAGACAGCTCGAGGGTTAAGGAAGGGGAGGAGACAGCAAGGGCTAGCAAAACTGGGAGAATTCAATGTTCATGCCGGCCGGACGCAGGCTACCCAGGCGGAATATGAGGTGCTGTTCCTCCAATTTCCAGTGTTGCTCACTCTGGCAATGGAGGAGACCCAGGACAGAGAGTTCGGATTGGGAATGGGAGGGGGAGTTGAAGTGCTGAGCCACCGGGAGTTCAGGTAGGTTCTTGCGGACTGAGCGGAGGTGTTCGGCGAAACGATCGCCCAACCTCCGCTTAGTCTCACCGATGTAAATCAGCTGGCATCTAGAGCAGCGGATGCAGTAGATGAGGTTGGAGGAGATACAGGTGAACCTTTGTCGCACCTGGAACGACTGCTTGGATCCTTGAATGGAGTCGAGGGGGGAGGTAAAGGGACAGGTGTTGCATCTACCTCATGTTTGAACTGAGGGCACATCAACATTAGTAACCTCTGCAAGCTTAAAGTGGCAAAACCTAATACAAACTAACTAAATAAATAAATACAACTAATTAATTAGAACTGATGGTTGGGCAAACAATGTGTTGTAGTTGCAATACATGGGAACTTGTGGACCCCACCATGGAAACAGTGACCAAGACTACAGAAAGTGTTGGCTGCTTGTTAGGGTTGGTGAGCTAGAGTCAGAGCTTCAGGGATGCATCAGGAGAGGGAAAGATTACCTGGTTCTGACATTCCAAGAGCCAGTCACTCCCCTTAGAGTAACTATTAAACAGGTGAGTGGTCAGGAAGAGGACGGTGGGAATGCAGAAAAGACAGGTAGAGGTATCGAGAGGAGAGAGTCCAGAGGAGCCTTAGCCCTCGTGAACAGGCAGGAACTAGACCATGCACACATAGATGGGATTAGGCAGATATGCATGATGTTCAGTGCAGATATAATGAGCCAAAGAGCCCGTTTGTGGAAGAAAAATTAATATCCTTCTTTATTTAATTGGAATTGAACAAGGTAACGAAAGGGTGTTTTGGATGTGACGATTGCCAGCTCCCGCTTGACCAGGTGCAGAAGAAGTTTGACAAAGTAAGATTAGACGTATTACCTCCAGTCTGGGAATGTGATGAATTGTGGATGGTAAATGTAAACATGAAATGGGAAGAGATAACAAAGCTTGTTTACATTTCTGAGAAGTTACAGTGGATCACCCGCACCCCTACCGCGAGTAGTGCAGATACATTGCAGTAAATGGCAGCCTTATGATTGGCTCGAAATGGGGATGGTGACGTGGGCTGCTTGAAAGATGAGATAGAATAATGTCAAGATTCCCTTGTTTTGCGTTTGATTTGTATTAACCATCTGTTGTTGAATAAGATTAACATAAGCGAACAGTATGTTATGACATGAAATAGTCGGAACCAATGTGGTGATAGAATGTTTTTGCAGAATAGTATCTAACAAAAGTAAAAAGTTATTTACCTCACAGTATAACTGTTGGCTAATTCTGCTTGGAAGTCAGAGAACTGGTGAGCAGTTTACTGCAGCCATCTCTCCATGATATCATGCAATAAAGTCTCTTGAAGCAAACCTGCGAAGTCTGTAACTTTTCATTTTTCTTTTAATTTCCCTCTAAATTAATTTCTCCGACACCGTTCCTGTGCTGTATTTCAAATACCAAATTACATTGTTCAAAACAGGTAAATTTTTCTGATACTAGCTGATCAGAGTGAAATTATATAATCAAATACATCTTTCCAATAGATTCTGGACCATTCTTTACATCAAATATAGTTAGCATCCAGTCATTTCAAAGTTATTTTTAGTTGATGGCAATTGCTAAAAACATAACCACTATTATTGGAAACACTAAATTAATCTGTTTGATTCACATAGGCCCATTTCTGATACGACTGGCACGAAACAATCAAGGTAAGGATTTATAATCAAATAAACATTTCCAATAGATTAAGGGGCATTGTTCCTTTAAATTAAAGCATATTTTACAACAGATACCATGTTCTTGCCCTCTGTCCGGATGAGAACTGTAGGACTGTAGGGGGTAGATGGACATTGTCCATGGCATCATAGGAAAGGGAGCTATTCAACTGGGGCGGAGAAAGGGGACCATTGTGGTCATTGGGGATATCAGACACTGCTCCCTGCCTCAAAGACAAAGAGTCCAATGGTTAAGAATGTCTCCTCTGGGCTAGAGGAGAATTTGGAGTGGGCTGATGGAGGATCCAGTTATTTAAAAGCAAACAAAAGTTTGGGTTGTTCCCTGATGTGTATGTGTCACTAAGTGATGGCTTATGAGTAGAGCCAGGATTTTGCCATGTGCCTTTTCATGCCTTTTTTGATGATTTCACCATGATAATGCTTTTTTCATGATCGAGTGCCCAAATCAGTCTTTTTTAGCTGTTTTGCTAAAAGGTCGTGCTATTTTCTCTAATTGTACCATGATTACAATGATGTTTTCTATGTTAACACGTTAATAGCTTACAAGAAAATTACAAGAAATACACCGAGGAACATATACCGAGCGAATCATCATTAGGGAAACAAATATGTTGACAACAACTTCAACAATGTTGTGCAGAAAATTAAAGATGAAGTTGCATGCAACAAAATATGGATCTCAATAGACGAGCCAAACGATGCTGTGGGGAGATATGTTGCCATTGTGGTCATTGGTACACTGGAGGCAGGTCAACCATCAAAGGAGTATTTGTTGACATTGGAAGTATTGGAGAAGCCAAACAGCTCAACCATTGCTCATTTGTTTACATCCTCACTTGCTGTATTTTGGCCAGAAGGTATAAAACACGAGAATGTTCTTCTGTTTGTGACTGATGCAGCTCCGTACATGAAAAAAGCTGCTTGTGCTCTTAAAGTTTTATTCCCCAAAATGTTGCATTTGATATGCTTAGCTCAAGGACTTCATAGAATTGTCAAGCACATACGTAGCTTGTTTCCAAATGTCAATCGCCTAGTTCCCATGTCAAGAAAATCTTCCTCAAAGCACCATCACGTGTGCGGTTGTTCAAGGAAATGGCACCCGAGATTCCACTACCACCTCAGCCCGTTTTGACTAGGTGGGGTACATGGCTCTCTGCGGTACTCTACTATGCTACAAATTTTGAAAACATAAAAGAAATCGTCAACTGTTTTGAAGAAGAATCTGCTGCAGTCAGGATCGTCAGTGAAATCATGCCGAAAAACTCCCTCCACTGCGATCTTGTGTTTATTGCTTCCGATTTTGCAAACTTCCCACAAGCTATCACTTCCCTTGAGAAATGTGGTGAAACATTAGTGAATAACATGCAGGTTTTCAACAAAGTAACTGACGATATCCGTAATATTCCTGGCGATGTAGGTAAAGATATACAAGGAAAATGTGAGAGAGTGATTTTAGCTAACAAAGATCTTGAAGAAATACAAAGCATAGCTAAAGTTCTCAAAGGTAGTTGTAATGCACAAGATATCAACATGAATATAGTCGGTAGCTTGTTTCGGGTATGCACCAGTAACCTCAGCTGAGGTAGAAAGAAGAAGTTTTTCGCAACTGGAGCAAATTCTGTGACAGACGCCAGTTTAACACCAGATCATTTGAAAAAAATGCTAGTAATTATGTGCAACCAGGCAACTTGGGTCATTTAATGTAGAATACCTTTGTATTATCATTTTTAACCATATTCTGGTGGTGGAAATACATGCCTTTTTATGTCAATAAATGCCTTTTGCGTGCCTTTTTTGTAATTTTATTATGCCTTTTTGCCTGCCTATGTCAGAGTTTTCTAGCGCCTAAATATCCTGGCTCTACTTATGAGTCACTAATAAGCCACTTGAATAATGTAGTGTGAATTATTTGTCAGTGGAGGGAAAGATGCTATTCAAAGATAATAGGACTGCATTGACATTTTTACCTCTTCCCTCAGGACACCAGTCTGGACTCGTTCCCAGAAACTTCTGAATAGTAACATGGCAAACTCCATCTTTATCTTATCAATGATCCCAGCCCGCCGCATGGCAGAAGCTTCCAGCCTGCCGGGGAGAAGCTCGTCCCCTGAAGACCAGACACCAGGAGGATGGAGCCGGTGATGACGACAGACATGATGAGCGAGGAACAAGGCCCATAGAAGGTGGACATGGTCTGGCCTACTGTGCTTTCATGGTCGGCTGCGGGAGGCGTCCCTAGGGCACAAAGGTCGATGGGCGAGGTGAGGGGCCACATCCAAGGAAGGCGATGGCTGGAGCCCTGTAGCAGCCAGGGGCTTGCCAGGATTGAGCAACACTCATAAGACCTACTCATAATTGGGTATAGGCTTAGGTATTGGACTGTATTCCAAGAAAATAATTTCACTGTGCATTTGCACATCTTACAATAAAAGCCTAATTGAATCATTGAACCTTTGGATGAAGATTATTAATATTAAAACCTGGAAGTGATTTCACTGAATCTTGTCTTGCCTGCACATGAGGAGAGACTACTACCCTACTCCCAGGAACTTTATATTCCATTCCTTCTACAGATTCTATCCAAATTTGCCAAATGCTCAAAGACTGTGCTTGCACCAGCCGTTGAGAAAGAGATTAAAAAAATTCACAGCCCTCCAAGAGAAAAAAAGGACCAACCCTTATTTTTAAATAGCAAACCCTTAACCTAGCACCTCCCATTACAAAGGAAACATCCCATTCATACCTGCACTACCAAAACCCTCAGGATCTTAATTTTAATCATTACTGCTTGCTCTCCAGCAGCTACTAGCCTGGCCCTTCCAACCTCTCTTCATCAGACAACACACCAGATATTAGACGAGTAAACCTTTGAACTGTTTCCAATGCATTGATCTCCCTCCTTAATTAAGGAGGCCAATTCTGTACCGCATGTGTCTTTACAATGTTGGAGGAAAGCAAAGCACTTGGAGAAAACTCATCTGGTCACAGGGAGAACATGCAGACTCCAGCCACTGAGGTTAGGATTTAACTTTCATGATTGGCACTGCGAGGCAGTGGCTCTACCTGCTGCACCACTGTGCTGGCCACGTTTTACACTTTTCAGTACATACAGATATATATAAAAGTTGCATGTCAACATTTGTATCAAAGCGCTAATAATCAGGAGACTGTGTGGAGCAACAGCGCCCAAGAGATTATACAAGCAATGAAAAGGCACAGAAAGGCCAATGAATGAATGATTGCTGACATTGGAGACCTTTTGCTTGTTTTGATAAGATATGAAAGGGAGTAACCTCTTCTGCCTCTCTTGTTGCTGTTTTCCTTGAAACTCCTTTTACATCAACACACACACTCAAATTAGTCAAGATTATAAACTCTCACCCTGTCAGAGATGTTTCGTCTGTCCTATCCACCCATTCCCCACCCACCCTCTCTGCAGCTTAAAAACCAACATGATTTCTCTCTTCCCCAGTTCTGACCACGCCTCTTTGACCAGAAGCGTTGATGCTGCTTCTCTTTTCACAGATATTTCCTGACCTGCTGAACAATTCCAGCACTTGCTGATTTTATTTCAGATCGCCAGCATGTGCAGCATTTTGATTGTCACTCACGATCAATTCTGCATCTCGGTCCCACTTATACACATATGCCTTTTCTAAATCCTTCTGCATCCACTCCACATTCCAGAAATCCACCTCTGATTGAATTGTGCAAACCTTTGGTTTCCATTTAATTATGTTGCAATCAGGAACCTTAGCCTTTACCTAAGGAGGAAAATGGCATGTTGGTTTTATTTGCAAAGGGGGCTGGTGTTAAAGAATAAGGAGAATAGTGAAGACTAGATCACAGGGCTGCCAACTCTCACGCTTTGAGCGTGAGACTCACGCCCTCAAGCAAACTCTCACGCCCTCATGCTGATCAAAAATTTCTCACGCTCAGTGGTGAGAAATTTTGTGATCAACGGAAATTTCAAAACTCGGATATACTGCATGGTCCGCGGGTGTTGGAGAGCCCGGGCTGCGGGAGGGATGGGAGCAGAACCAGCAGCGGGAACAGATGCGGCGAGCCGGGACTTGCGAGTGTTTGCGGCGCTGTCGAGTTTGCGGGGCTGACGCTGCAGCTCCGGCCATGGAGCACTCCGGACAGTGCGAGTGTCCCAGGCCGCGGAGCCGTCAGAAGCGCCGCTGCCGCGAGAGTCTCTGTGCCGAAGGGACAGATTCTCAAAGGGAGGTGGAGAGAGCGGGGAAGGAGACAGGGAGACAGTGGGGGGAGAGGGGGGGGGGGGAGAGGAGAGACAGAGGGGAGAGACAGGGTGAATGGAGAGAGAGAAGAGGGAGAGGGGGAAAGAGGTAGGGGAGAGAGAGGGGGAGAGTGAGGTGGGAGAGGGGGGGGAAGAGAGAGGAGTGAGAGGGAAGAAAGAGGGAAGAGAGAGAGGGGGTGGAGAGGGAGGAGAGGGTAGGAGAGAATGGGAGAGAGATGTGTAAGAAAGAGAGGGGTGGTAAAAGAGAGAGGGGGAAGAGGGAGAGAGGGGGAAAGAGAGAAACGGGGGAAAGAGAGAGAGATGGGGGCAAAGAGAAAGAGGAGATAGAGACAGAGGAGAAAGAGAGAGGGGAGAGAGGGAGAGAGAGGAGAGAGGAGGAAAGAGAGAGGGGGGAAGAGAGAGAGAGGTGAGAGAGATAGAGAGAGAGGGGAGAGAGAGAGGGGAGTGTGTGGGGGAGAGTGAGAGAGGGGGAGATAGAGAGGGAGGGAGAAAGAGAGAGAGAGAGGGGGGAGGGAGAGAAGAGGGGGAGAGAGAGAAGAAAGAGAGGGGAGAGAGAGTTAGGGGAAAGAGAGGGGAGAGAGAGTTAGGGGAAAGAGAGGGGAGAGAGAGGGAGAGAGGGGAGGGGGAGAGAGAGGAGAGAGGGGACGAGAGAGGGGGGGGGAGTGAGGTGGGACGGAGAGAGGGGGAAGAGAGAGAGAGAGGGGGGAGAGAGGGGAGAGAGAGGGGAGAGAGAGAGAGAGAGAGAGGGGGGAAGAGAGGAGAGAGAGAGGGGGGCAGAGAGGAGGGGGAGAGAGAGGGGGGAGAGAGAAGAGAGAGGGAAGGGGAGAGAGTGAGAGGGGGAATACAGGGAGGAGAGACAGAGAGGGAGAGAGGAGAGAGAGAGGGGAAAGTGAGATGGAGGGGAGAGAGAGAGGGGGGTTGAGAGGGGAGAGAGTGCATACTGGAGGACAACCAGTGGCTGCTGGAAGTAAGTACCAAGCACTGGGTAGAAACGGTGGATGATAGTGGACTTCAAATGGGTGTGGTTGGAGAAAGCATCCTGCTTGCCTGCTAGATTTTCACTTACTGTAACTGCAGGAAAAATTTCCCGATGTTGTGGGCGTTCAGAACCATGGGTCACAGTTTAAGAATAAAGGGGGGCCAGTTAGGACTGAGATGGAGGACAAACTTTCTTCACGCAGAGAGTTGTGAATCTGTGGAATTCTCAGCCACAGAAGGCAGTGCAGGCCAATTCACTGGATGTTTTCAAGAGAGTTAGATTTAGTTCTTGGGGCTAACAACATCAAGGGATATGGGGAAAAAAACAGGAAAGAGGTACTGATTTTAGATGAATAGCCATGATCATATTGAATGGCAGTGCTGGCTCGAAGGGCCGATAGCCTATTCCTGCACCTATTTTCTATGTTTCTATGCTTGAGTATATGGCAATAAAACTCGATCACTTGATTTTGAAGCATTCATGCATGGTGGAGGTATAATGTAGTCATAGAGTGATACAGTGTGAAAACAGGCCCTTCGGCGCAACTTGCCCACACCCGCCAACATGTTCCAGCTATGCTACGTGCTTTTGGTCCATACTTCCAAACCTGTCCTATACATGTATCAGTCTAACTTTTTCTTAAATGTTGGGATGATCCCTGCCTCAACTACATCCTCTGGCAGCTTGTTCCATACACCAATCACCCTTTGTGTGGATAAAGTTACCCCTTAAAAAGTTACCTCTTAAAAATACTTCATACAAAAAACATTGAAATCATACTTCTACAGTGCACTAAAATATGATTTTAATACATCAAATTTCAAAAAGTTCCTACCCTTGGAGGGGGGACCCCCTTCTTCCACACCCTCTCCCCACTCGGTTGCTCCACTCCCACCATATTGTACAATTCCAATGGGAGGGGGACACCTTGCTACTCTTGCTGATATTTTCTTATGTTCTTTCATTTTGAATGTGTTGTAGAAACTGAAAGTTGTTATAATTGCATCAATGCTACCTGAACATCAACAGCTAGGTAATACAAGGCATAACCGCAAGTTTCTTGTAGAATGAGTTAGATGGTATCAGAGCTTTGTTTCCCATCTGCCAGCCAACTGAAAAAAGGCATCTTGTAATCCTGGCACTGGCCAGCAGGTAGCAGCAAATGCTAAAACATCCTGCCAGAAGCGAGCAGTTCAAAGACATCATAAAGGTCCAAATCGAATTTCACGGTACCTTAATTGGTACACGTGAGAATAAAATACCTTTGTAACTTTGAATTCTCCATCACATTTACAAATATAGTGTGCATTGCCACGTCTCTAACCTCCTTTCGATTTTTATTTTGGTTCCTGTATCTTTAATTGTTTCATGAAACTAAAGTCTCGTGCATCCAGCTCTGTGATAACTGTTCAGTTCCTTGCCCAGGACTTGTGTGCAGAGCAGGAAGGTAGGGTTTCAGCGTGAATTGGTTCTTTGAAAGATTTACTGATTTGTCTCAACCTTCCACACTTTCCCAACAACCAATCAAACATTTTTTTCCCCTTTCAGCATTTATTCACTTTCCTCTGGTGAGCGACTGTTGAATCTGCTTCCACCACTCCGTCAAGGAAATTTGTGTCAGGCCATAGAAAAATAGAAGATAGTAAACATATGCCTCCAGAGGATATCAGATTTTAGATCAATCTCAAATGATTTAGGGAGTGGTGTTGGGGAAAAACTTACGCAAATGAATAACTTTGTCTTATATATCTATTTGAAGAAACAAGCATCAGTATGTCAGAACCAGAGGTTGGAAAACAATTCAGAATGGTAAGGATATGCATAGATGTGCAAAATTAGAGATAGAGTATAAGACAAAGGTAAGGTAAATTGTTTTTGTCCGAGATTTGATCAAGGTCAAGAAAATGGTTCTACTTCATCAGAAGACGAATGAAATTTGCAATTTGTCCAATGATTCATACCAATTTCTATGGATGTACCAGAGAAAGCAATTAATGGTACATCAACCATGGCAACTGTTTCACCTAAGATTGCAAGAAACTGCAGGGTATGGTGGATGCAACCCAGTCCAGCATGTAAACCAACCTTACTCCCATTAACTCCATGTTTAAGAAAGAGCTGCAGACGCTGGAAAAATCGAAGGTAGACGAAAATGCTGGAGAAACTGAGCAGGTGAGGCAGCTTCTATGGAGCGAAGGAATAGGTGATGTTTCGGGTCGAGACCCTTCTTCAGACTGATGTGGGGGAGGGGGGGTGGGAAGAAGAAAGGAAGAGGCAGAGACAATGGGCTGTGAGAGAGCTGGGAAGGGGAGGGGAAGGAGGGAGAAAGCAAAGACTACCTGAAATTGGAGAAGTCACTGGTCATACCGCTGGGGTGTAAAGTACCGAAGCGAAATATGAGGTGCTGCTCCTCCAATTTGCGGTGGGACTCACTCTGGCCATGGAGGTGGCCCAGGACAGAAAGGTCGGATATACGGAATTGGAGGGGGAGTTGAAATGCTGAGCCACCGGGAGATCGGGATCGTTAAAGCGAACAGTGCGGAGGTGTTGGGTGAAGCGATCGCCAAGCCTGCACTTGGTCTCACCGATGTAGAGCAGTTGACACCTAGAGCAGCAGATGCAATAGATGAGGTTGGAGGAGGTGCAGGTGAACCTCTGCCTCACCTGGAAAGACTGCTTAGGTCCTTGGATGGAGTGGCGGGGGGAAGTAAAACGACAAGTGTAGCATTTCCTGTGGTTGCAAGGAAAAGTACCAGGGGAGGGGGTGGTTTGGGTGGGAAGGGACGAATTGACCAGGGAGTTGCGGAGGGAGTGGTCTCTGCGGAAAGCCGAAATGGGAGGAGATGGGAAGATGTGGCCAGTGGTGGGATCCCTTTGGAATTGGCAAAAATGTCGGAGGATTATCTGTTGTATGTGGAGGCTGGTAGGGTGGAAGGTGAGGACAAGGGGGACTCTGTCCTTGTTACGAGTGGGGGGATGGGGAGTGAGAACAGAGCTGCGGGATATAGAAGAGACTCTGGTGAGAGCCTCATCTATAGACGAAGGTGGGAACCCCCGTTCCCTGAAGAATGAGGACATCTCCGATGCCCTGGTTTGGAACACGTCATCCTGGGTGCAGATTCGGCGCTGATGGAGGAATTGGGAGTAGGGGATAGAGTCCTTACAGGAAGCAGGGTGGGAAGAAGTGTAGTCCAGATAGCCATGGGAGCCAGTGGGTTTGTAGTAGATATCGGTCAGTAGTCGGTTGCCTGCGATGGAGAGAGTGAGGTCTATCTCACAATCTCCCTCACTATCTCCATCGCAGGTAACCGACTACTGACCTATATCTACTATGTCCTGGGCCTCCTCCATGGCCAGAGTGAGTCCCAGCTCTCCCACAGCCCACTGTCTCCGCCTCTTCCTTTCTTCTTCCCACACCCCCACATCTAATGAGGGTCTCGACCCGAAACGTCACCTATTCCTTCGCTCCATAGATGCTGCCTCACCTGCTGAGTTTCTCCAGCATTTTTGTCTAGCTATGTAGAGTAGCTATGGAAACTATGAGATTCAAAGAAGAGGAAGTACTGACACTTTTGAGAAATATAAAAGTGGATAAGTCTCCAGGTCCGGACAGGATATTCCCTAGGACATTGAGGGAACTTAGTGTAAAAATAGCAGGGGCTATGACAGAAATATTTCAAATGTCATTAGAAATGGGAATAGTGCCGGAGGATTGGCATACTGCGCATGTTGGTCCATTGTTTAAAAAGAGTAAACCTAGCAATTATAGACCTGTTAGTTTGATGTCAGTGGTGGGCAAATTAATGGAAAGGATACTTAGAGATAATATATATAAGCATCTGGATAAACAGGGTCTGATTAGGAACAGTCAACATGGATTTGTGCCTGGAAGATCATGTTTGACTAATCTTCTTGAATTTTTTGAGGTTACTCGGGAAATTGATGAGGGTAAAGCAGTGGATGTTGTATATATGGACTTCAGTAAGGCCTTTGACAAGGTTCCTCATGGAAGGTTGGTTAAGAAGGTTCAATGGTTGGGTATTAATGGTGGAGTAGCAAGATGGATTCAACAGTGGCTGAATGGGAGATGCCAGAGAGTAATGGTGGATGGTTGTTTGTCAGGTTGGAGGCCAGTGACTAGTGGGGTGCCACAGGGATCTGTGTTGGGTCCACTGTTGTTTGTCATGTACATCAATGATCTGGATGATGGTGTGGTAAATTGGATTAGTAAGTATGCAGATGATACTAAGATAGGTGGGGTTGTGGATAATGAAGTAGATTTTCAAAGTCTACAGAGAGATTTATGCCAGTTGGAAGAGTGGGCTGAAAGATGGCAGATGGTGTTTAATGCTGATAAGTGTGAGGTGCTACATCTTGGCAGGACAAATCAAAATAGGACGTACATGGTAAATGGTAGGGAATTGAAGAATGCAGGTGAATAGAGGGATCTGGGAATAACTGCACAGTTCCCTGAAAGTGGAATCTCATGTAGATAGGGTGGTAAAGAAAGCTTTTGGTGTGCTGGCCTTTATAAATCAGAGCATTGAGTATAGAAGTTGGGATGTAATGTTGAAATTGTACAAGGCATTGGCGAGGCTAATTCTGGAGTATGGTGTACAATTTTGGTCGCCTAATTATAGGAAGGATGTTAACAAAATAGAGAGAGTACAGAGGAGATTTACTAGAATGTTGCCTGGGTTTCAGCAACTAAGTTACAGAGAAAGGTTGAACAAGTTAGGGCTTTATTCTTTGGAGCGCAGAAGGTTAAGGGGGGACTTGATAGAGGTCTTTAAAATGATGAGAGGGATAGACAGAGTTGACGTGGATAAGCTTTTCCCACTGAGAGTAGGGAAGATTCAAACAAGGGGACATGACTTGAGAATTAAGGGACTGAAGTTTAGGGGTAACATGAGGGGGAACTTCTTTACTCAGAGAGTGGTGGCTGTGTGGAATGAGCTTCCAGTGAAGGTGGTGGAGGCAGGTTCGTTTTTATCATTTAAAAATAAATTGGATAGTTATATGGACGGGAAAGGAATGGAGGGTTATGGTCTGAGCACAGGTATATGGGACTAGGGGAGAATACGTGTTCGGCACGGACTAGAAGGGTCGAGATGGCCTGTTTCCATGCTGTAATTGTTATATGGTTATATGGTTATACCTCCCATTAACTCCATCTTCTCTTCATGCTACCATGGGAAAGAAGCCAATGTAACGAAGGACAACTCACATCCCAGTCATTCTCACTTCGCCCCTCATTCATTGAGCAGAAGATACAAAGGCTTGAAGCCATCGGATTCAACAACAGCTTCTTTCCTGCTGCTATCAGGCTTGTGTGGACCGCTCTTAAACTGAAGGTTTAGTCCCGGTCTCCCAATCAACCTTGTTGCAGCTGTTGTTCTTTATTTTAATCTGGACTTTAGAGCTGTAACATTCTTTTCTACATTTTATTTCCTTTCCCATTCTACACCCCTTGTTGTACTTATGAATGGTATGATTTGCCTGGACAGCAGACAAAACTAAGATTTTCACTGTATCTCAGTACACGTGATCAAGTGGTCGCGCCATCGAGTGTGGCAGCCTCGCCTGCAGCTGTTCGTACTTTCATCCTTTAAAAAAAATTTAGTCGTCAAAAAGTTTTGTCGTGGAGGCCTTTTAGTCTTTTTATGTGGGGGGGGAAACTGTTTTTCAGTCACTACCTGGGTCGAGGATGCATCTTTCCACCGAGCCGCATCTTCGTCCCCTCCCCGTGTTGAAGCTCTAGAGTGCTGGGACTACCGACTTTAACACCGTGGGGCTGTGGTCTGCAGAGCCTCCAGCCGCGGGCGGTGCTGAATTTAACATCGCGGAGGCCTGGGATCTTTCGCCGAGGTTGCCAGTGTTGGAGCTCCGCCCAGCTTGGCCTGTGGACTTCGGGAGCCACGGTCTCCGATTCGGACACTCCAATCCGCTGAGAGTGTTCTTCCGACGCCGCAATACCATCATCCGGCGAGAGGGCCTGAAACATCGGGTCATCCGTAGCGGCGACTGCGGAGGCCCCAAATAGGCCCCGACCACGGGTGAACAAGAGGAAGAGGACTGAACTTTTATTGCCTTCCCTCACAGTGGGAGCTTTGATTCCGCTGTGGGGGATGTTTTATGTTTTATGTTAAATTCTATAGTGTTGTTTTCATCTTATTTGTGTGCTACATGGTAACTTAAATTTCACTGCACCAATTGGTGTATGTGACAATAAATGTGCTTTGTCCTTTGTCCTACATGTGACGATAATAAACCAAAACTGATACCAAATTGGAGTGAAGAGGAAAATCACGGAAACAAGAAGAGGTACAGATTGGTAAAGGAGAATTGATTAAATGAGGTGGGGGGCCAAATGGTTGAAAAGATGGTCATCAACATTCATTAAAGAGAGCAATTGTGTTAAAAAACTGCCCAGGAGAAAGAGCTCGATCAAAAGTCCACCATCTACAAAGCTCAAGTCTGGAGTACTCTCCACCTGGGTGCAGCTTCAACACTCAAGAAGCTCAACCCCATACAAGGCATAGCAGCCGCTTGATAGACACCCCATCCACAATCATTCTCGCAGTCCACCACCAATGCACAGTAGCAGAAGTCTATACCATCCACGGGATGCACTGCAGCAACTCACCAAGACTCCTCAGACAGCATCTCCCAAACTCATGTTCTCTACCAGGTCTCAAGGGTAATTGTGAATGGGCAATTAAATGCTGGCTCAGCCAGCAAAGCCCACATCTCTTCAATAAATAAAAGGAAAGGTATGGATCGGTGAATGAAAGAGGACTCCTGACTTGGGCTAACTGAGGTCAAGGGAATTTAAAGCAACTCTTTACAGTAGATAAAACAGTCTGAGGCTGGATATGTGCCAGTGAACTGGAATAGCCATTTTTAAACATCTAATTTGTGTAATTACAGGCCAGTTGGCAAGGATGGTTCCATGAAAACACTTACTGTAGATCCCAAGAGTAAACTCACTGTACATCTTGATTTCAGAAAACCAAGTGTGGAAGCAACCAGTGCTGTTGCAAAAGTGATCCGTAAAGGTTAGGAGTACCATTGAGTTTAATGGAGCCTCTGATTAGTTGTCACAGCAGGAGTGCTGCTGACACACCCATAGCATGAAGACAGAGGTGAAGATTATTCTGGGTCAAAAACCCAGCACAAGCTGGTGAGCATTGGGAGTTTAGATAGTCATCAGTGGCTCTTGGATATTCTGGTTTCGAGGATTGTGCACTGGAGTGTCCTTGTCAATATATTAGTCAGACTTTGTTGTAAAACGCCTCAGCAATCCCAGCCTCGCCCTTGCAGAGATACTCCATTGTCCTACCCACCACTTCCTCATCATCTTCATAACATAAAACGACAGTACGGTAATCTGGTTCACACTTTCCCAACTCCGATCTGAAACATTGATTCTTTCTCTTTACATGTTGGGTGTCTGGCTTCTGAGTGTCTCCAGCATTAGCTGTTTTTACTTGTGCTTTATGAAGTTGATTGAATGTTTTCCCCTGATGCAAGAAGGAGTTGATGAGGGCAACATTACTCGGTTGTGTGTAGGAAGCCTTGGAAGCAAGCAGGGAATAGCTCCAAAATCAGGGAATAGTGATTAATGGTTGTTTTTGAGTCTGGTAAGTAGCAAATAGTCTGGCTTCTAGGAGTTGGCAATGGGATCACTGGTTTATTATATATTAATGGCACAGGTTTGGATGTACAAGAGACAATTTCAAAATTCAAAGTTTTTGCAAAATTTGGAAGGATGACTGCATTAGGGAGAAGTGCAATAGCTTTTAAGGCAATGTGGAAATACTATGTTGATGGGTGGACACATTGATGGATTAATTTTCATGCCAAGAAATATGAACTGGCACATCTGCTGGGAAATACCAGGGGAGGGAGGGAATATAATCTAAAGTGGGTGCAAGGTCAGGGATTGCCGTGGATACATAGACACTGAGAGATACACCATGAAACCAGGTCCTTCGGCCCATCAACTGCGCACTGACCATTAACTACCCGTTTACTCCAATTACCCATTAATCCCATTTTTTAAATTCTCCCCACATTCACATCAACTCCCCCAGAATCTACTTTTCATCTCCACACTTTACATTTTGCAGCAGCCAATTAACCCACCAATCTGCATGTCTTTGGGATGTGGGAGGAAACTGAAGCACCCAGAGTAAACCCACGTGGTTACAGGGAGAGGAGCAAACTTCATACAGACAGCACCTGAGGTCAGGATCGAACCTGGGTCTCTGGCGCAACGAGGCAACTTCTCTACTCACTGCGCCGTTCATTTAGAAATCAGTGCTTTAGAAGGCAGTGAGGTCAGATTCAGCCGTAGCTGAATGAGTTAAGGAACGAGGTGCACGATTCACTACTGTGATGATTCAATTATCTGATCTAATCCAGTTTGAAGGTGAAGGTATGGATGAGCATTCAAACAGGAGGTAGGTCAACAAATGGATGATACTAGAGGCATAAGGCTACGAAATATGGGAAAGTGGGAAATGGCAATGAGGCAATGGCGGGGACAGAGTAGAGAGTGACTAGAGGCCACTGTTGATGACTCTTTTCAATTGAAGTTGTGCCTTTCTGCTAGTCTTAGGAACTGCGTCATGCTGTGTAAATGAGTGAGCATGTCATGCCACGTCTGCCCAAACGGAGACGGAAGATGCTGCGAAAAGTAAGTTTAGAAGCGACCTCAATGAAAATGTATATCGATTGTTAGTGTCATCGATGTTATTGAATAGTCGAGGGAAAAAATGGATAAGGGCAATATGTTTTTGCGTTGTCTTCTTTCATCAGGATGTGAGCTGGGTCCAGAGCTCAATGGTTCCACCTGCTATGAAACATTAAACTTGCTGGATTTAATCTCTGGGAAATAGCTAAGGGGGACATCCCTGAAATGACTACGTTTTGGAAGGTAGATGTGGAACAATATTTCCAATGGTGAAGTCGCTCAAAACTACAGATCACAAGCATAAGAAATCCAATAAATAATTAAGGAGAAGCTTCTGTAGCAGTTAAGCAAAGAAATCTGGGAAATTTAAGTCAAAAAGATTAGCTGCAGGTAAACAGTAAGATGAACCGGGTGGAGTAATGATTGGAGCTAATTGGAAGATGCTCAAATAGACTATTTGCAACCAATTGACTGTCACAAAGTTTGATTCACTCTGATTCACTCAAACCTACTCTCCCTACAAAGATAATGTCTGTTGAATCATGTGGCCCATTTTTGTGCAGTATACATTTATGACTGCTGTTTTATATGTGGCTGGTTTCAATGGTGGAGAGTATTTTCTTCTGTGGAATCCTGATCACAGCACCGAATGAGTTCAGGCAAATGGCCTTTTTTGATCTTTTAATTCCATGCAGCTTTTCCATTTCTGCATAAACACCAGATGAAATATTTGGAAAGCTATTGTCTAGCCTTGATAAGGAAAACCTGTCAAAGTCCCATTGACAGTGCAACTTTCCTTGAGTTTTTCACTCACATTTTGTCTGAATTCTCTGGACTCAAATCTAACTACCGCGGCTCCTCAATGACTTCGTAAACATCACTGAAACTTTCTGGATTTAAGTAACCTTTCCTTTGAAATGAATTGGCCGTCTCACAAAAATGAGTCCAGTTCTTTTGAAAGTTTGGCTTCCCTCTCAAATGAATGAAGAATTGCAACATTCGTATCAAATTATGTTTGGAACAGAATTCTGACCAGAGCTAGTTATTCCTTGCCTCATAACATTCCTTATTATAAGTGATTTAACTTGAGGGAAACCCCTGCAAAGCCAGAACCACTCCATTACTTATGTCAATACATTGGCATTCATTTGACGGTTATGATTCCAAAGGATGGTGTGTATTTTTGCAGTTTTTTAAGAATCTAAAAGCTTGGAAGAGAATAATTTTCCTAGGCATGATACAACACACACTTCCTACTGCAGGTATAGGTTGAGAGAAATGTTATATAACGCATGTTATATTCAGAAAGTGATGGAACACAACGCACTTACAGATTTACATAGACATTTGCAGACCATTAAAGTGTTCATACATTGTTCCAGCACAGAGCGTACCAGGACAGTGTATTCTGTGAGTAGGGTATCTGGCTCACCACACTTCAATAGCCAGATGCTGTATATTGGATGTGCTGTTAATGTAGAATGATGTGACTTCAGCCCATTTACTGCCAGAACCAGACACAAAGTGCTGGAGTACTCAATGGGTCTAGCAACATTTCTGGAGAACACAGATAGGTGACATTTCGGGTCAGAGACCTTCTTCAGACTGTGATGGGAGGGAAGAAAGCTGGAAGAGAAGTGGAGCAGGACAAAGCTTGGCAATTGATGGGTGGATACAGGTGATGGGATCTTTTGATTGGCAAATAGTTGGTCATAGGTCAGAGATGAAAAGTTAAAACGTGGGAGATCAGGGTAGAAGTGAGAATTATGACGCCAGAGGAAGGATCTCTTCTATCCTTATCTCACACTTTTTGTCCTTTCATCCTTGGCCTTTGTCCAATCAAAACCCCTCAACACCTGTATCCGTCTCACTTGCCAGGCTTTGTCCCGCTCCTACTCTTCCTACTTTCACCCCTACCACAACAATCAATCTAAAGAAGGATCCTGGCCTGAAACGTCACCTATCCATCTTCACCAGAGATGTACCTTGATCTGCTGAGCTACTCCAGCATTTTGCGTCTTTTTTTGTAAACCATCATCTGCAGTTTCTTGTGTCTTCAGCCACCAGAACTATATGCCTTCTACTGCCCTCTGACTTGGGAACCCATAGATCTCATCACCATCTTTTAAGAATTGCAAACCTTAAATTGGGAATTTAAACTGGCTCTTTCACTGAATTGAAAATGTAAGGAGTGCAGATGCTGGAAATCTAAAAATAAAAACCAAAAGTTTCAGAACAATAGCAGGTCAGGCAGCATCTGCAGGAAGAGAAACAGAGCTTCAACCTGACCATTGACTCTTTTCCTCTCTCCACAGATCCGACCTGACCTGCTGAATGTTTCCCACACTCTCTGCTTTTGCCCTTTCACTGCAACACTTGTAATCAGGTCTGGTCGGGGGAAGTTCCCCCCCGCCACAGGTACCATGTAATCCCGTGCTACTTGCTCCATGGTCGGATAGTCGGCAACTAAACCGTCTCCCCCACCTGGTTTGCCAGGTGAGGAGGGGGCTGTGGACCTCCAGCAGGACGGAAATCCGGACCTCTCAATAGAAGTTGCAATCTATGTCGTACATAGTATTGTAAGGAATGATGGTAAGGCACACACACCAAAATCCTATACCTCCCGCGGCGGATGTCCACAGGAACTGGAGGATGAAGATGTGTGGTGCGTCCGTCACCGTTCCCTTGGAAACCAGCACCACGGCATTGCTAATGTTTTCAATGATGATGATGATGATGACTTGTCATAAAATATCATTTGAATCTCGGTCTATGTACTAACTGACACCTCTGATAGTTTTGTTGGCAGGCATTTTGTCACTGGTGATATCCTCGTAGAGTCCTACAACACTGAAATAGGCCTTTCTTTCACCACATCCACGCTGGCCCTTTATATATTTTTTATTTTTTTGTTTGTTTTTTATTTTATTTTATTTTTTTAAATATATATATATATATATATATTTTTTTTTAAATTTAATTTATTTGGCTGACCCTTTTACCTATCTACACATCCCTTTACTGGGGTCAAGGAAAGAGCATTCGCGTCGCGGCCATGTTTCCGCCAATCTTTCAACCACCACGCACAAGAAGCGACAAGACAGACACCATTGTATGCAAAGCGAGAAGTGTGTTCAGCTCTGGCTGAACAACTTCTAATCTTGTGTGTGGACTCGATAAGAAGAAGATCCCTTTAGTCCACATTAGGACCCTTTCCTTCCATTCCTTATCTATTTCAATGACTTTCTAAGTGCCTATTAAACATCATTCCAAATTCAATATCTAATCCCATCAATATTTTGAAAACAAAGTCCAATGGATCGATGGCCCTTACACCAAAATGGCCCTTACACCAAAATGTTATATCACACCTATAAAAAGTCCTAGATATACCACCCCTGGAGTGCTGAGTACGACATTGGGTCCCAAAAGCCAGGAAGAATAAATTTTTCCTAAGTTTATAGAAACTTGCCTAGTATTTCCCAGAATTTGGAAGATTAGGAGGTGATTCTATGGACCATTTTAAGTTGGTATAAGAGAACTGATAAGGATAAAGAGAACCATTTCCACTGGTGGGGAGTGTAGTATTGGGTCTTGTTGGCAGGGAAGAGGCCAAAGGTAAGGTCTTTCTGAGGCAAAATGAGCAATCATTTTTTAGATGCAGTAATGGTACAAATTTGAAACCCCCCTCAACCCAGGACAGGAGGTTAAATTGTATGTTTTTAATCTTTATCCAGTTGTTTGCCAATAAAGGGTTTCAATTAGTCGGGGTAATGGTGGATGCGTGTAGTTAGGGCACAGATCGGCCATAATCTTATCAAATGGCTTTGGAGATTTGAGAGGTGCTGCAACCTCTTCCTGTTTTACCAGTAGTTGGGTCAAGCAGTCACCAAATCATTCCAGTATAACCTTGAATTGTTACAGCCAATTGTCAGTGCATTAAAAAATCATGAGGGGAATAGATAGGGTAAATGTGCAGAGTATTTTACCCAGAGTAGGGGAAACAAGAACCAGAGGACATAGATTTAAGGCAAGAGGGAAAAAGATTTCGTAGATATTTGAGGGGCAACTTTCTCACTCAGTGGGTATATGGAACTAGCTGCCAGAGGAGGTAGTTGAGGCAGATCCTATAACAACATTTACAAGACAGGTACATGGATTGGGAAGCTTCAGAGGGCTATGGGGCAAATGCTGGTCGTTGAGACAAGCGTTGATAATGCATCTTGGTTTGCATAGGCAAGTTGACCCAAAAGACCTGTTTCTGTGCTGCGTCACTATTATTCTAATAGTAAAGCTTCGAACTCACTGAGAACAACACCATAGGATGCATTTCAGCTTTTTTTTAAATGTGGCAATAGAAGCGTCTGCACAGGGCTCAGGAGCTGAGGTTTACTAACCAAACATGGAACTAACAAAGGAAACTAGCACTAATGTTGCCCAGCACCTCCCTTTGTGTTGTGGGAAGCAATGGATCAGACCACCCTCAGTTTCCAAACATTGTCAGCCGTTTCTGGATGAAAAGGATTGGAGTTGAAGGCAAGGGCTGCTCTAATTCCCATCCTTCATGCAAGGCTTGATGGAGTCAGTTGCAATGTCCCATCTGGTCTTAGATCAACTGGCGAACAGAGCAGGGACCAGCCTCACCACCTGGCATGTCGCCATACCACACAGTCGAGCTTTTGGGAAATGTCTCGGTTCTTTTGGATGAAGTATGTTATGAACATAACAATGGATTTCCCAGTCCAGGATTGTGCATTCCACAAGGCAGAGTAATCAATGTGGTATGGGAACATTCCTTAACAACTAGACGATCATCAGAGCAGGGACAAGTGAAGTAGTAAATCGAACAACTTCCCATTGAATGGAATGGCATGTCATCCAAACTAACAAATCCTCCATCATAAACAAGTTTCTATTACAACCCCAAACAATTTATTCTGTGACCCATGTCCTTTCATAGAACATACAACTGTACAGCACAGGAAATGGTCTTTTGGCCCACAATTTTTGTGCCGACATGATGCCAAGATAAACTAATCTGATCTGCCTGCACATGATCCATATCCCTCCATTCCATGTCCATCCTTGCGCCTCTCCAAAAGCTTCTTAAAAGCCACAATTATATCTGCCTCCACCACCACCCATGGGAGCACATTCCAGGCGTCCACCACACTTGGTGCAAAATACTTGCCCTGCACATCTCCCTTCAATGTTGTGCCTCTTGCTTTAAAGCTATGCTCTCTGGTCTTTGACATTGCTACCCTGACAAAAAGGTTCTGGCTGTCAACCCTATCAATGCTTAACACATTATTTCTTATACTTCAATCAGGTTTCTCCTAAACCATGGGCATACATTTCTTCATGTTCCAGCCTTCCTTGCCTCTACTGTACAAATTAAACTAATTATCACAAAAGTAATATCTTGACATAAAAAATTATGAATCTGAAGATGAGAATCTGTTACTTAGAAGCTAGTTGCATCCATAAACCTACAAACAATACTTTTTCTGTATATTCAGCATAACAAGCCTGATCAGATATAGTCCAACTTTCTCCTTGTTTTTTTCATGTTCTGACTTAAAAAGTTACATATTTTATAACCTGTATGCAGAAGCACGGATAAGCTGTCTAAAGAAGTAATACCCACAACTTGTTAATTATCTTTTGGGGAACATATAATTTACTAATGTATGCATTCAATATATTAATTTTAATTCTACACCCTACTCTGAACTTTCTGTCAGCTTCTCACATTGTTTCAATGAAGTCTAGCATTGCATAGGACACAGAACAGTAGAGGACAGGAACAGGCCTTTCAGCCCAAAATGTCCGTGCCAAACATGATGAACATAAAATGATCCCATCTGCTGTATGCGCTCCACATCCCTCCATTCCCTGCCTATCCATTGCCTGTTTAAAAGCCTCTTAAATGCCACTACCATATCTGCATCCACCACCATCCCTGGCATCACAATCCAGGCACCCACCACAGTCTGTGTAAAAGACTTGCCTCGCACATCTCCTGTAAATTTTTACCCTCGCACCTTAAAACTATGCCCTCTAGTCCTTGACATTTACACCCTGGGTAATAGATACTGGCTGTCTACCCTATCTATGCCTCTCATAAATTTATATACTTCTATCTGGTCTTCCTTCAAACTCCGATGTTCTAGAGAAAACAATCCAAGTATGTCCAACCTTATATTAATACCCTCTAAACCAGGCAACATTCTTCTAAACCTCGTTTGCAACCCCTCCAACGCCTTAACATTCTTCCTGTAAAGGGGTTTACAGAACGGCACACAGTTTTTCAGCATTACTAAAGCTCTACTAAAGACGCGATGGCGCAGGAAGGGGCGGACCGTCCCAAGGAGTGACAAGGGAAGAGACCAATCCACGCAGCGCTGGAAGGCAGGAGAACAGATCGATCTGCGCACACGCGGTTTTTAAGATTTTTAAACCTAGCGAACATTTACGACATTCAACCGATCGGAACGAAACTTGGCGCAATCGCAGCACGGGAGAACTGTGAGTGAACTGGCAAAAACTCGTAGCGCTATTGTGAACCGTTTTTGCGCCAATAAAATGCCCGCTAAACCGGAAGATTACAAGATCAGAGTTTTAGTTATGTACTAGACTATGTGGGACCCGTTGGGACCCAGCATCACATGAGAGGGCTGGTCCCCCAACGTCATATTCCACATCTCCACCACTTCCAATATTGGTGGCCAGTGGGGGAGTGGAGGGGGGTTTCTGGAGCGCTAGTATGGGTGGTGTGGGCTGGAGGGACTGGTTTCCAGAGGGCTAGTATGTACATTGTGGGCCGAATGGATTCTTGGGCTGGCGGCTCAGTCACTCAAGCCTGTTGTGCTGGCAGCTCACTCATGGCTGGTGGGCTGGCAGTTGACTCCCGGCAATTCCTTGAAAATCCATTTCAAGCAGGGTGCAAGGCCACCAAATTCAAGTGCAGTTTCTTCCCACTTCAAGCAGGGTGCAAGACCACCAAATTCAAGTGCAGATTCATACCATTTCAAGCAGGGTGCAAGGCCACTACAGACAGCGAGTCGTGAGCTCTCCCTCCTCCATCTTGCAGAGACTGAGCCACGCCCACACATCTGGGTTTTATAGTCCCTCCCACCAGAAGGAGCGTGGCCTTCATGGCGTGATTGACAGGAGAGAAAATCTCAACATTTTTAAAATTAGGCATAACTCTTTTATTTTTCATCGATGGGAAAAATCCTCGGCACCTGATGAGCGGAGGTAGACTCTCAGTAAGATGGCCAATAATCACAGCCATACATGGTAGTGTTTTTTCTAAAATCAATATGAAGCACAAACGGGAAGTAGTCAAGATTAGACTTTTAATTGTATAGAATAGAAGGCAAGGCAACTTTAAATAGGCAAGGCAACTTTAATTAGGCAAGGTAACTTTAATTGGGCAAGGCAACTTTAATTAGGCAAGGCAACTTTAATTAGGCAAGGCGTCTTTAATTAGGCAAGGCAACTTTAATTAGGCAAGGCAACTTTAATTAGGCAAGGCAACTTTAATTAAGCAAGGCAACTTTAATTAGGCATGGCATCGTTATGTAGGCAAGGCTACTTTAATTAGGCAAGGCTACTTTAATTAGGCAACACAGCTTTAGCATTTGCAAACCAAAGGCAACACAGCTTTAGCATTTCCAAACCAAAGGCAACACAGCTTTAGCATTTCCAAACCAAAGGCAACACAGCTTTAACATTTCCAAATTATATTTTCAAATCACATTAAGGGCACTGACAGGTCAGTAAAACCACTCACAGTTTAGTAGACACGTGTTCAGTGTTATTCACAGCTCAGACTGAGAGATGTGGCCCTCTCGCTCCCGCATCTTGCAGAGACTGACTCAGGCACTTAACACTTCTGTGTTTTATTGTCCCTCCGGAAGGGGCGTGGCCTTCAGGAGAGAGAATCTCAACATTTTTTAAACACTAATGACTCTTTTATTTTTCATCGATGGGAAAAATCCTCTTGTCCTGCACAGCGGAGGGGGACTCTGAGTAAGATGGCCAAAAATCACAGCCGTAAGTGGCAGCGTTTTTTCTAAAATCAATATACAGAACAACAGGAAGTGGTCAAGATTAGATAGATAGATAGATAGATAGATAGATAGATAGATAGATAGATAGATAGATAGATAGATAGATAGATAGATAGATAGATAGATAGATAGATAGATAGATAGATAGATTTTATAGATCTTGGTCTGTTTTCAGATTTCACATTCCTCTGGCCCATGCCTCTCATTGCCTGCATTTGAAGGACATTATTGCCTGTTTTCCCAATTTTTTCCCCCCATTCTAAGAGAAGGTGATGAATGGTGAATACACAATAGACAATAATCAATAACAATAGGTACAGGATTAGGCCATTTGGCCCTTCGAGTCAGCACCGCCATTCACTTGGATCATGGTTGATCATCCATGATCAGTTCCTGCCTTCTCCCCATATCCCTTGACTCCGCTGTCTTTAAGAGCTATATTTAAATTTCTCATGAATGCATCCAGAGAATTGGCCTCCACTGCCTTCTGAGGCAGAGAATGCCACAGATTCACAACTCACTGGGTGAAAACGTTTTTCCTCATCTCCGTTCGAAATGGCCTACCCCTTATTCTTAAACTGTGACCCACGGTTCTGGACTCCTCCAACATTGGGAACATGTTTCCTGCCTCTAGCGTGTCCAATCAACTCAATAATCTTATATGTTTCAATAAGATACCCTCTCATCCTTCTAAATTCCAGTGTAGACAAGCCCAGCTGCTCCATTCTTTCAACATGTGACAGTCCCTCCATCACGGGAATTAACCTTGTGAACCTACGCTGCACTCCTCAATAGAAAGAATGTCCTTCCTCAAATTTGGAGAACAAAACTGCACACAATACTCCAGGTGTGGTCTCACTAGGGCCCTGTACAACTGTAGAGGGATTTATTTGCTCCTATTCTCAATTCCTCTTGTTATGAAGGCCAACATTCCATTAGGTTTCTTCACTGCCTGCTGTATCTGCATGCTTACTTTCAGTGACTGATGAACAAGGACCCCCAGATCTCGTTCTACTTCCCCTTTTCCTAACTTGACACCATCAGATAAAAATCTGCCTTCCTGTTCTTGCCACCAAAGTGGATAATCTCACATTTATCGACATTAAACTGCATCTGCCATGCATCTGCCCACTCACCTAACCTGGCCAAGTCACCCTGCATCCTCATAGTACCCTCGGAGTTCACACTGCCACCCAGTTTTGTGTCATCTGCAAATTTGCTAATGTAACTCTTAATCCCATCATTTAAAAGTATATTGCAACTAGCTACGGTCCCAGCACCGAGCCTTGCTTTACCCAACTAGTCACTGCCTGCCATTCTGAAAGGGACCCGTTAATCCCTACTCTTTGTTTCCAATCTGCCAACCAATTCTCTATTCATGTCAGCACCCTACCCCCAATACCAGGTCCTCTAATTTTGCCCACTAATCTCCTATTTGGGACCTTATCAAATGCTTTCTGAAAGTTCAGGTACACTACATCCACTGGCTCTCCCTTGTCCACCTCCCTTGTTACATCCTCAAAAAATTCCAGAAGATTAGTCAAGCATGATTTCCTCTTCGTAAATCCATGCGGACTCAGACCAATCCAGTTACTGCTATCCAAATGTGCCGCTATTTCATCTTTTATGATTGACTCCAGCATCTTCCCCACCACCGATGTCAGGCTCATTTAAGTATATATGCTCGGATTATTTGATTTATCTGCTAAATGAAATAGGTTCTTCCCATTTACTCTTTCCAGATCCCTCGTGGTTTTATAGACCTCAATTAAGTCTCAATTTGACCTCTTCTGTTCCAAAGAAAACAAGCACAGTTTATCCAATCTTTTGTCATAACTAATATTTTGCAGACCTGGTGATAGTTTTGGAAATCTCCTCCTCATACTCTCCAGTGCAATCACAACCATCCCATCCCTTGCGACCAGGACGACACACAGTACTCAAGCAGTGGTCCATGCAGTGTTGTTTACAGTTCTGGTGTAGCTTTCCTCCTCCTACTTAATGCCTGGTCTCATAAAGAAAGCATTGTGACTGATTTCTTTAATCACCTTTTTGAACTGCTCTTTTACCTCTAAGGATCTATGGACATATTGTTCCGGCAAATCTTTCATTTTAATTTGTCTTCTAATGCTTTGTTGCACGCCCTCAAATACATAACTTCATGCATCTCTGGATTAATGCCCATTTGCCATTGTGCTCCCCAACCAACTAGTCCAGCTCTGTCTTGTGTGAAGCCTTCCTCCTCTCACTCAACCACATCTGCAAAAGTTAAGTCTAATTCATTGATGCATGCAATAAAAATCAAGAGAGCGAGTACTGTGCCTCATGGAATACTGTTAGTAATATCCTTCCTGTCACATAAAAATACCTTTCAACCCTTTGCTTCCTGCCACTGTCAACTTTGAATCCAATGTGCCCCCTTTTCCGTGGATCCCCAATCTTTCACTAATTTGACTAACTTGCCATGTAAGCTCATATCAAAAGCCTTGCCAAATACAGAAGGGTCTCGACCCGAAACATTACCCATTCCTTCTCTCCAGAGATGCTGCCTGTCCCGCTGAGTTACTTCAGCATTTTATGTCTACATCAAGCACAGTGTCCTTATCAACTCATCTTTGTATCATCAATAACATGGATACGATACGATACAATACAATAGAACTTTAATTATCCCAGGAGGGAAATTGATCTTCCAACAGTCATAAAACACAAAATACCTGAAACACAAAATTAAAGTTAAAATGAGGTGCGAGAAGACTGGAGGGTGCCTCCTTTAAGAAAAAATGCAGCAAAATGCATGGGAACAACAGATTATCAGTATGGGTAAGTTATTGAAGGGTTCTGAGAGATAGAATCTATATGCTTTTGAAAAGGTAAGGACTAATGAAGAACAATGAGAATGGCTTGGTGTGTGGGAAATCACATTGCATGGTATTGGGGGTAGAGTGCCGACATCGATGGAAAATTGGTTGGCAGACAGGAAACAAAGAGTAGGGATTAACGGGTCCCTTTCAGAATGGCAGGCAGTGACTAGTGGTGTACCGCAAGGCTTGGTGCTGGAACCACAGCTATTTACAATATATATTAATGATTTAGATGAAGGGATTACAAGTAACATTAGCAAATTTGCAGATGACACAAAGCTGGGTGGCAATGTGAACTGTGAGGAGGATGCTATGAGATTGCAGGGTGAATTGGACAGGTTGGGTGAGTGGGCAAATGCATGGCAGATGCAGTTTAATGTGGATAAATGTGAGGTTATCCACTTTGGTAGCAAAAACAGGAAGGAAGATTATTATCTAAATGGTGTCAAGTTGGGAAAAGGGGATGTACAATGGGATCTGGGGGGTCCTTGTTCATCAGTCAATGAAAGTAAGCATGCAGGTACAGCAGGCAGTGAAGAAAGCGAATGACATGTTGGCCTTCATAACAAGAGGAGTTGAGTATAGGAGCAAAGAGGTAATTCTGCAGTTGTACAGGGCCCTAGTGAGACCACACCTGGAGTATTGTGCACAGTTTTGGTCTCCAAATTTGAGGAAGGACATTCTTGCTATTGAGTGAGTGCAGCGTTAATTCCCTCAAGGTTAATTCCCGGGATGGCGAGACTGTCATATGCTGGTAGAATGGGGATGTATACTCTGGAATTTAGAAGGATGAGCGGATATCTTATTGAAAAATAGAAGATTATTAAGGGTTTGTTCCTAATTCTCCACTATGTTGATTCTCTACTCTATTAGCTATTACTATACTGGCTTTTTACTATGTTGGCTTCATTCTCTCTCTAGGGGTTCTCGCTTTTATTCTATTGGCTTGGGGTTCTCGCTTTTACAGTTCTTAACTACTGAATAATTTCTTAATCCGGTCTCTCAAAGGGAAGTCCTGTTGCTCACAGATCCTCTTTTGACCATGTCCAATTATATTCCAATTCCAATTCCCATTTTAAGTTCCAGGTTTAATTCCAATTTGAATCCCAATTTTAATTCCAACTCTCATATTCCCTAAGTAATTCCATATTACCAGATCTTTCCATGTTCCATCCTTCTTGATGCCCTTTGAACAATCCTTTCCATCTTTGTCCGCCTTTCTGAGGACGAGATAATAACAATGTCAGTTAATAATCAAACTCCAATTAGTCCTAAATCAGATTCCACAAGTCTTCCAAATCTTGAAAAATTTAAAGTCCCTCCAATTCATTACCGCACAATTTCAAGACCGAATCCGAAATTTATAAATTTATTTCTAAATCCCATAATTTGGACCCAATTGAGGTATTCTACTCCAAACCACAGAGAAATATTTTATCTGAAATCAGTCCTTTAGAGTGAAGTTTGTCCCAGATGTCATTATAAGTCATTGGTGTTATTTCCTTCAAAGATGTTTAAAGTGTCCTTTATTCTCCTTCCTTTTATTTTTCCAGTAGCCAGGCGATACTACAGTTGGGCACTAGGGTAGGTCCTTTCTTCCTCCTTTCTGATGATGGTGTCGGTTACCCAGATTGACAGGGTTTGAAAGACTTCCCATTCTTTGCTTGCAAATTGTATCTAAGCTCCAGACATTCTGGCACCTCTTGCAGCCTGTCCCAGCTCTGCAGAGAGTAATTCAAATTTGACCAAATCTCCCTGCAACCCGGAAACTTAACCCCATTTTGAAGTCCTAATTTAGCCAGGATTAACACTTTCACAGGAAAGACTGCAGTACCTGAAGATAGAAGCTCACCACTGGTGAAAGGTAGCTTGTTGGGCAGGAGAGAAGTGTGCAATGATTGGGATGGTACCAAGAACACTACTTTTCTTAATATTTATAAAGGTCTTGTACTCGGTTATATAGGACTCCATGTTCAGATTTATAGATGGCACAAAACCTGGAGGAATGAGGAGCTGTAAGGAAGATTGGAATAGATTTAGGTGTTACCTTTTGGCAATAAAAATGTGAAGAAGCAATCAAAACTAGGCATATTTCTAAAAAGCAAGCACAAGGAATATAATAGAATGCCTTTCATTGTCATCCAAACAGACAAGGTTAGAACGAAATTTCATTCCTGCAGTCATGATATTACAAAAAAAAACCAAGACACACACTGAACACAATTTACACAAACATCCATCAAAGTGAATCTCCATCACCTCCTCACTGTGATGGAAGGCAAAAGTCTTATCTCTTCCCTTTATCTCGTCCAGCAGTCCAACTGCAGCGTCGAGGTGACTGGGGCTCACGATGTTAAAGCCCCCGGCGGCCGATGGTAAGTCCCGCGGCCGTTTAAGACATGCCGGGTGATGTTAGACCCCGCTCCGAGTCATTTAAACCCCACGATTCCGGCGGGAGAAGTTGCCGTTGGGGGAGCTCCGAAAAGCGGTCTCCTACCAGGGACCTGCGAGCTCACGATGTTCCTGTCCACCGGGCCTGCGGCCGGAGTCTCCGAAGCTCTGAAGTCGGGTTGCAGCCGCGCGCCACCACAGCTATCCCCGCTCCGAAGTTAGCCAGGTCTGCGATGGCGAGTCCGCAGGCTCCGCGACTGGAGCCCTTAGGTTGGTTCCGGATGGAGGCCGCCGCCGGCTCCACGATGTTAGGCCCAACGACACCGGAGACCCGACAGGGAAAAGGTCGGGTCCCCGTACAAGGCATATTTCCCTTTGAGAATAGGGAAGATTCAAACAAGAGGACATGACTTCAGAATTAAGGGACAGAAGTTTAGGGGTAACATGAGGGGGAACTTCTTTACTCAGAGAGTGGTAGCGGTGTGGAATGAGCTTCCAGTGGAAGTGGTGGCGGCAGGTTCGTTGGTATCATTTAAAATAAATTGGATAGGCATATGGATGAGAAGGGAATGGAGGGTTATGGTATGAGTGCAGGCAGGTGGGACTAAGGGAAAAAAGTTGTTCGGCACGGACTTGTAGGGCCGAGATGGCCTGTTTCCGTGCTGTAATTGTTATATGGTTATATACACAGCTAAAAAATAATAAAAATTAAAACCAAAAACCTAAATCTAACGGGACAAAAAATTAAATAAAGACAGATGGACTGCAGTTGAGCCGCTGCTGTTAGGCGCCGCCACACAAGAGATTTGTGGCTTCATCTGCATTGTTCACTGAAAGTGGTGATAAAAACATCTCGGTTCCTAGGATTTATAATTAGAGTCACAGAGTACACAAACAAGAAATTCGCAATTAATCTTCATAAAACACTGGCTCGGCCACAATTCAACAAGTAAAGTCAAGTTTATTGTCATACAAGTACGGTGAGGTACTGGGTACAATAGAAATCTTCCTTACAGCAGCATCACAAACATACAGACGCAGACAACGTATAAAAACATAAATAACCCTCACAATACGGCACGATGGCACAGCGATAGCGTTGCTGCCTTACAGCGCATGCAGTATTGGAGGCCCGGGTTTGATCACGACTATGGGTACTGTCTGGACGGAGTTTGTACGTTCTCCCCGTGACCGCGTTGGTTTTCTCTGAGGTCTTCGATATCCTCCCACTCCAAAGACATACAGGTTTGTAGGTTAATTGGTTTAGTATGTGTAAATTGACCCTAGTGTGTGTAGGATACTGCGGTTAATGTACAGGGGATCGCTGGTCGGCGTGGACTTGGTGGGCCGAAGAGCCTGTTCCCATGCTGTATATCTAAATTAAACTAAATTTAAAAATCTATGCTGCTGCACGACAGAAAATAAATAAAATGTGCAAAAACAAGATATTAGTTTAAAAAAAACGCAATTAGAAAACAAGTCCATGATTATGCAAGAGGTGGACCGCGGTGTTCTGTAGATTACTCGTGTGGATCGATTCAAGAACCTAATAGTTGAGGAGAGTAGCTGTTACTATACCTGGTGAATGAATGAATGAATGAATGAATGAATGAATGAATGAATGAATGAATGAATGAATGTTTCCCCCTCTACTCTCAAGCTCTGTGCCGAACAACTAGCACCTGTCTACACAGACATTTTCCACCAGTCCCTGCAAACCTGTACTGTCTCTGCCTGCTTCAAAGTCTCCACTATTGTCCGGTACCTAAAAAGGCAAGGATTACTGGTCTTAACAACCACAGGCCTGTCGCACTAACCTCTGTAGTCATGTAATGTTTTATTATTAATGTTTAATGTTTTATGTGTCATACCTAACTGTCACTGTATGTCATATTGTCACTTGGGGTCGGAGCACCCCGGCAAATTCCTTGTATGTGAATACGTGGCCAATAAACTTATTCATTCATTCATTTATAATTTGGTAAACCCTAGAGCTCACATACTGGGGAAGCATGATGGGAAAATAGGCAACATAGAATATTCTGCTTTCTTATCTATTGGGGGGGGGGGGGGTGGGGGAGATTATAAAATGTGTCATGAGGATATAAAAAATGCCATTCCACTAGTGGGAGAATCTAGGACTAGAGGTCATAGCCTCAGAATTAAAGGACATTCTTTTAGGAAGGACATGAGGAGAAATTTAATTAGAGGATTGTGAATCTGTGGAATTCTTTGCCACAGAAGGCTGTAGAGGTCAGTGGATATTTTTAAGGCAGTTAGTTAGATTTTTGATTACTCCAGGTGTCAGAGGTTATGGGGAGAAGGCAGGAGTTAGGAGGGCGAGATAGATGAGCCATGATTGAATGGCGGAGTAGACTTGATGGGCTGAATGTCCTAATTCTACTACTATCACATGACCATATGACCTAAATGCTCTGTACTGTGGCTTGTTGAAGCAGTTTGAGTCTCCTCACACTGTTTCCTGATGTACATCTTTAATAAACTGACTTGTTCAGATATAGGGTACGAATAAAGTACAAAATTATGTCTTAAAAGGCAGCACCTCGTAAAAAACTTTTGAGTGGGGCATTTTATCCTCTTAGGACACTGCACTTTTGAAAGAGGTGCAAAGACTTTGGAGATGGAGTAATGATTCCAGGGATGAGGGATTGTGGTTATAGATTGTTTGGAAAAGCAAGGGTTGTTCTCCAATGGATCAGAAAAGGTGGTAAATGGATCGTGTCAGTACTTAAAGACATGAAGGTGTAAACAGAATGGATTGAGAGAAGTAGGTTTCAGGAAATGTTGGCTGATCTCACATTACAGAAGCATAAGGTTAGAGAGGTTTCTTGAATTTGATTTTTCACTCTAAAAACCATGAGCATCAGGAAATAATTCCATCAATGTGCATGTGCCAAGAACTCCCCATTAATATTAACCATATTGTGTATGATATCTTCAATTTACTCTTCAATTTAAGTCTCTGTTCCACCCAAGAGGTGACTGATGAATGTGTGGAGAGGAAACCTGTCCTACAATCTTTGCAGGGTTATACAGTCATATGGCTGGACGTTCGGCCCACCATATCTAAGCTAAGCATTGAATACCCATCCACACTAATGTCATATGTGACTTAATTCTGGAAGTGGCAGCTTGGATGCCATTGTACATACCTAGGCTCTTTGCCTGAATGCGTCTTCTTCTTGCATATGGCGTACATAGCATAAAGTTGTTGGTCAACTTGTTCTATTTGATCTTTTGCTTGTGCACGTTGGGTTGATTGCATTAGTCGAAACATGGTGGACCACGTGAAGGTTGCAAACTCCCACCCCGCCTTAGTGCGTGAGACACACTTAGGGGATCATGGAACGTATGAAATTCCCTATTCCCCTTCACGACCAATGTTTTATTGAAACTATGCAGGGTAATGCCTGTTATCTCCAACCTTTGACAAGAGGACAGCTCAATGACAGTCCTGAGGGAGGAAAGCCACTCTCAATTGGCCTCCTGATGCTGGCCAGTGTTTTTATTTAGTAATTTCTCTGTCTCAGATCTCAATGCCAGCCGCAGAGGGCACAGAACCCCAAACAGATGGCAAGTGGAGGGCTGTTAGATTCAGGAGCTCCGGCTGTTCTCGACGGCAGGGATGGATAACCAGGTCCAGCTGGCTTTACTGAGAGTCAGCCACAGAAGCACCCTTTGTTGCTGCAAATTTCCTGCTGCATTCTCCAAAACACAATTGCTGGTTCAGCATTTTTTTTGGAGAAGGATACTTACTCTCACCTGTTTATCCCCCTCTCAGTACATCGCTTTGCATGTTTTGGTTTGTTTTTAATCCAGTCAAGTGCCTACAGATGTGAAGTTGATGGAAGAAACATTTTTGGCAGGGACTTACACAGGAATATAACTTACAAATGTAGGCTGCCCCTCACTGTAATTGCGGTAATGGCACTACGTCCATTTGCCTTTGTTCTGCTTTGTGCAAAGGGTATTTGATGCTTGTTTTTCATTACTTTTAATAATCATTTCCCCCTCAAAACATACACTGATCATCCTATTTATAAATTTCTACTTCACACTAGTATCTTGAAGATGCAACTGGGTACGATGGGTATCTCTCCAAATTAGGTAATGGGTTTTCTGTGTGGTGGAAATTGCGAATTTCCTTCCAAATTAACCATTCACTCTGCTGCCAAATGATTTCTTATGGGCCTGTCCCAGTTAGGCGATTATTCAGCGGACTGCTGGCGACTGTCAAGTTGCCGGCAGTCGCCTGAAAAACCAGCAACTAGAACGGCAACTGTCCGAGTGGAACACACACACAAACACATCGCTTCCTTCACCAGCCCATTATGCAGGCCGGAGACAGGGCAAGCGGGGGGAGCGCTGTCTAAAAAATTCACACGATGCAAAGCCAAGGTGAAACAGGCACACACCGCGATTAACAGGAAAGTTGGCACTGTAAAAAGACGGCTAAAGCACAGTGTACGTTAAAGTCCTTTAAGAGAGGGGGGAGAGAGGGGGGGGGGGAGGGGGTGAAGGAGTGGAGACAACACTTAAGAAGCCAGAGATACACGGCTGTGAAGCTCGGCAGACATTTAACATTACCGGTCGGTTATCCTTGGTTCTGAAAACTACTGCTAACTTTTTTTTCCCAATGAGCCAATGAAATTCACCGGTCAACACCGGCTACAACCTACGAGAACCTCTGAGAACCTTCGACATCCTGGCAACCCATTAGGAACTCCTGGCACCCCACCTACGGCTCAAGAATTCTCTCTACTTTCCAATATGTTGAAAAGTTCACGACGACCATAATGAGGCCGCGGCGAGTACCCAGAATGCGGGAACTCCTCACGACCATGAAGGCAACTCACCGGCAACCACCCGCGAACATGTGGTGACTGCATAGTCTCCTGCAGTCGCCTAAAAAGTCGCCTAAATGGGACAGGCCCATTACTAACCTCGGAAACATATTAGGAAAGCGTTACAAACTGCCTGACTGCTCCTTCTTTAGGTACCTGATTGTTCTCTTAGGTTTTTCTTCTTTGAGCTTGTCCTGTCTGAGGTGGTGCAGTTGCGACCTGATGTTGGAACTGGGATTCCACTTGCATTTCATCAACCTTGACCCAAATCAAAAAGGATGCTGAGGGCAAAGTGGTCACTCAAAATCGCAAACAAAAAACCCATCAGAAGAAAATGATTGTTTTTTGCTGTGGCTAAAAATCCTGGGCTTAATTTTATAAACGTCTGGAACCACTGTTATTCCAAGAATTTTTGGGCATAGCTCTTAGACCACGGAGTGGAACACTGAGAATTGACTGGGATGTGATCGGACGCAGCGATTAAAGAGCCTAGCAATTCAGACCTAGCATAATTACATGGGTAACATACTTTCCCCTAACATAGCTTTGCTTTTTACATTGGGTATTGTTCTACAATGCAGCACCAATATCATTACATTTGTCTTCTCCTTGGATTTAAGAAACACAGGAAATTCCACCCTGATGTGTTCACTTGTTAGATGTAAGGAAACAGCATGTTCCAAGTTCTTGGAGCTTTTCTTGTCCTCTGCATTAATGACACCAATCTGTTTAAGCCATCACCATGCTTGTTGATGTATGAGTTGCTTTCGTCCAGCACATAACTGGACACAATGAGTGTCAATAGTCAAGATTATTTAATTGTCATATGTACCAAAATAATTAAAATTCTTACTTGCTGCAGTTTTACAGGTACATTAAAAACACAACAAATGAATACAAAGTAACTTATTAATTATTCAAGCAAAGCCAATGCATGATAGTGCAAGCAAAGTATGAATTATAATGTCCATAGTAGTTTGGTACTGTCGTGAGGTTGTGATTAAGGTTGTGCAGAGTGGTTGAAGAGTCTGATATTGATAGGGAAGAAACTGTTCTTGAACCTGGAGGTAACGATTCACATGCTCCTGTACCTTCCTTCCCACGATGGGATTGCGAAGAGAGCATCGCCGGGGTGTGTGGGTCTTTGATATTAGCTTCCTTCATGAGGTTGAGCTCCTTGAGGTCCCTTCGATGGTCGATGGTAGGGAGGTCGGTTCACATGATAGACTGGGTAATGACCCCACTTTCTGTACCCTCCTTTAACCTGAACGTTCTAATTACCCAACCAGGCTGTGATTCAACCTGTCAGTATGCTTTCTATTGTAACTAGAGATGTTCAATAGAATGTAGGAAGGAACTGCAGATGCTGGTTTACACTGAGGATTGACACAAAATGCTGGAGTAACTCAGCGGGACAGGCAACATCTATGGATGCAAGGAATGGGTGATGTTTTGGGTTCAAGTTCAAGTTCAAGTGAGTTTATTGTCATGTGTCCCTGTATAGGACAATGAAATTCTTGCTTTGCTTAAGCACACAGAAAATAGTAGGCATTTACTACAAAACAGATAAATGTGTCCATATACCATGATATAAATATATACACGGTATATGGACACTGAGACTGAGAGTCAGGGGAGAGGGAGACAGAGATAAGGAAGTGTAAAGTGTGAAAACGAGACATCAAAGTGGATGAAAATCAAGGAAAATGTAGAATAGATCATTCTTAGCTAGGAGAAGTTGACAACGAAGCATTAAATATATTCAGGGGGACAGTCAGACTGGGAAGGAGGAGGGATGGAGAGAAAGGGGGAAAGCAAGGGTTACTTGAAGTTAGAGGTCAACATTCATCAGCCCTGAAATGCGACCCATGTTCAATAGAGTATTCGGTGACATGCCATGTCTCCTCAAACAGGAAGTAGAGGTGTTGGTGAGTTTTTGTTGTTTTTAGATCAATATGGTGGGCCCAGGACAGATTATCAGAGATGTTGATTAGTTGAGTGTGCTTCCAACATGCTGAAAGTGCTCTACATATTCTTCCAAAAAATAATGAATCTTGGCTGTTAACAATGCAAAAGGTCAAGTAGTTTGGGAATGTTGACCTTTACCCATAGGGGGTTGGGATACAAAGGGGAGCAAGACACAATTTACTGTGAACATGCCTATTTTATTAATTCATTCATTTATTGGGATCTAGTCGTCTTTGGCAAGGTCAACATTTAATAACCACCCGATTTGTTCATGAACCACAGCAGTCTTTCTAGTGAAGGTGCTGCCACAGGGCTGTCAGAGAGTGAATTCCAGGATATGGACCCAGCAACAATGATATATTTCCAAACCAGGAAAGTGTGCAAGTTGGACGGGAACCTGCAGTGGTGGTGTTCCATGAGGCCTGCTGTCCTTGTCCTTCTTGGTGGTAGGCTTTGCAACTTTGGGAGATGATGTCAAAGTGTCTTACAACTTTTCCTATTTCTAATGAAAGACATTTCTCTGTTTCTCGCTCCGTGGGTGCTGCCTGACCTGCTGAGTGTTTCCAGTGTTTTCCATTTTTATTTCAAATTTTCAGCATCATCAGTATTTTTGCTTTTTGAAGTGATCATTCCTGAGTCAATCACTGTGTGCTTAGTTCTTGCTGACACATCTCAGGTGACAATCGTTGCATTTGGAAATGTTGCCATGGGGCGCATCTGAATTATATTAATGTCCACAGAGTTCAATAGGTTAGGCTACATAAAGTTGCCATTTAATCCTGTAGAAGCTATTTGTTAAAAAGTTGAAAGGTATTCAATGTTGGCTTAATGCTTAAAACATTAAATAAAATATAGATTTTTAAATTATTTGTGTTGTTGGAGGCATCCAGAACAGACCGTGGAAGCCAGGCCATTTAGCTACAAATCAGAGAGCACTTTCTCAAAACATCTGGTACTCTCTTCTCAGATTGTTAGGACAATTGGATTTTTCATTATTCTTAGACTTTTTTGGAGTATTGGTGTCAAGGGATGCTGATCAAGTTAAGAAACATAGACATTTGGAAAGAATGAATATCGAGGGATGTAAATCGAATTATATTTCTTCTTATAAAATGCTATTGCCAGAAAAAGCATGACGGATCTCATGCCTATTACCTGTGCTGTAACTTAATGGCCGGGTAACCCATTCCCTGTTGGGTGAGCAACAACTGCAAGTAAATGCACAATGAATAAACGTGACCTTGTTGAGTAAACAATACAGCTACTGCTGCATGTAACTCTAATCTGGCTGAACATCAGAAACTGCATCCTCTAATGCTGCAGCGTTTCCAAGGATTACCTTTAGAAATTTAGTTTACAGTTGACAGATACAGTATGGAAACAGGCCCCTCAGCCTACTGAGTACAAGCCGACCATCGAAAACCCATTCACACTAGTTGTACCTGAATGTTATCCCACTTTCTCATCTACTCCATACACAATCGGAGCATTTTACAGATGACAATTAACCTAAAAAACACGCATCTTTTGAATGTGGGAGGAAATCCATATGGTCAGAGGCAGCATGTGCAAACTCCACAAAGACAGCACTCAAGTTCAGGATCAAATCCAGGTCTCTGGTGCTGTGAGGCAGCAACTCTATCACCTGCACCACTGCACTGCCAAATATCAATGGTTATTTACACACTGTGTTATGTGAGGAAGTTTAAAGGCCTATGCTAAATGGTCACCTCTGTGTGGAGCCACAGGAGTTGGGCAAGGTCCTACATCAGTATATCTCCTCTGTATTTACCAAGGAGAAAGCTGTAGGACGGAGGAAATTGGAGCAGTCAGGGTTACTTTGTAAAGAAGTACTGAAGGTACTGTCGTGTTTGAAGGTAGACAAATTTCCTGATCTGATATATCTGAGGACATTGTGGGAAACTAGAGAGGAAATTGCGGGAGCACTGTTTGAAATTTATGAGTCGTCATTAAATACAGGAGAGGTGCCGGAAGACTGGAAGGTGGCAAATGTTGTACCTCTTTTCAAGGGCTGCAGGGAAAATGCTGGGAACTATAAGCCGGTGAGCTTAACATCTGTAGTTGGTTAGTTACTGGAGAGTATTCTGAGGGATAGGATATACAGGCATTTGGATGGGCAAGGGCTGATTCGGGACAGTCAGCATGGTTTTGTATGTGGGAGGTCGTGTCTCACAAATCTGATTGATTTTTTTGAAGACATGACCAAAAAGGTTGATGAGCGCAGAGCTGTAGAAGTCGTGTACATGGATTCAATAAGGTGTTCGACAAGGTTCGGCATGGTAGGCTGCTCTGGAATGTTAGATTGCATGGGATCCAAGGAGAGATAGCAGAATGGATAACAAATTGGCTCCATGGAAGGAAGCAGTGGGTAATAGTGGAAGGTTGCTTCTCAGACTGGATGCCTGTGACTAGTGGTGTGCCTCAGGGTTCAGTGGTTGGCCCGTTACTGTTTGTCATATACATAAATATTTGGATGAGAACATTCAGGGCAAAATTAACAAGTTTGCTGGTGAGACAAAACTTAGTAGTTTTGTAGACAGTGAAGTTGGTTGTGAACGATTGCAACAGGATCTGGATTGATTGGCCAGGTGGGCGGAGGGAATGGTTGATGCAATTTAATACAGAGAAGTGTGAGGTGTTACATTTTGTGATGTAGGGCAGGACCTATACAGTAAATGGCAGACTGCTGGGTAATGTTGTGGAGCAGAGGGTTCTAGGAGTTCAGGTGTATGGTTCCTTGAAGGTCGCGTCACAGGTAGATACGGTGATTAAAAAGGCTTTTGGCACTTTGGCCTTCATCAGTCAGAGTATTGAGTATAGAAGTTGGGAGGTCATGTTGCAGTTGTATAAGGCGTTGGTAAGACCGCATTTATAATATTGTGTTCGGTTCCGGGCACCATGTTATAGGAAAGATATTGTCAAGCTTGAAAGGGTTCAGAAAAGATTTATGAAGATGTTGCCAGGAGTAGAGGGTGTGAGCTATAGGGAGAGGTTGAGTAGGCTGGGTCTCTATTCCATGGAGCGTAGGAGGATGAGGGGAGATCTTATAGAGGTATACAAAATCATGAGAGGAATAGATCGGGAAGATGCAGTCTTTTATCCAGAGAAGGGGAATCGAGGACCAGAGGACCAGAGGACCAGAGGACATAGGTTCAAGGTGAAGGGGAAAAGATTTAATAGGAATCCGAGGGGTAACTTTTTCACACATAGGATGGTGGGTGTATGGAACAAGCTGTCAGAGGAGGTAGTTGAAGCTGGGACAATCCCATGGTTTAAGAAACAGTTGGACAGGTATATGGATAGTACACAAAAAAGCTGGAGAAACTCAGCGGGTGCAGCAGCATCTATGGAGCGAAGGAAATAGGCAACGTTTCGGGCCGAAACCCTTCTTCAGATATATGGATATGTATTATGAATATATATGAATATATATGAATATATATATATTCAGGTATATGGATAGCACAGGTTTGGAGGGTTATGGACCAGGCACAGACAATTAGGACTAGGGTAGCTGGGACATTGTTGGTCGGTGTGGTCGAGTTGGGCCGAACGGCCTGTTTCCACACCATATCACTCAATGACTATGACTCAGCCTTCCCTCGTGTACAGAGCCAAATTGTACACCTTTCTCTTGTTTCTCTCCGATCATGGACTTGAATGCTTATCCTGATCAGAATACTCACCACCGGATCCCGTGATTCTACTTCCACCCTCCACTGAGCATTAACTTCCCTTCCCGCCTCTTGTCTTGATTAGTTTTGTGCATAGCTTCTGTCTGCTCAGGTACCCTTGCCCTTCAAATCTGCCATCCCCACTGCTCCTCGTCAACATAAGGAGCACGTCATCTTTCATTTTGTGCCATTTTGTTGCACTAACTCCATTATCCCTTCAATGTCCAGAAAGCCATGGATTGTTGTGAATGAATTCAGTGACAAAGCTTCCAACCTTCCAGGGCAGAGTATTCCAAAGGTTTACTGTTCTCTGAATGAAGAAGTGTCTCCTCATCACAATCTTCACCTGAACCGATGCCCCAAGTTCAAGATGCCTCAGCCAGGTGAAACATCCTCTTGTGTATAATTTATCAAACCCTCTAAGAATTTCGATGAAATCCCCTCTCATTCATCAGATCTCAGGAGAATACAGTCATTCTCCTCAACCTCGTACCTTGTGGCAAATCTGTCATTTTTTGAACAAATCTAGTGATCCTACACTGCTTACCATCCACGGAAAACACATCCGTTTTTAGATAGTAAGAGCAAAACAGTTTCCAGATGCAGTCTCACCAAGACCCTGTACAATTGCAATATGACTGCCCAACTCCTGTTTTCAAATCTCCCCATAATAATCCATAATAGAAACAAGCCAGTATGGGCCAAAACTGTATTCCAGTACAAATGGAGCTGATGCTAGTCATAGAATCAATTAGAACAGAAACGGGCCATCAGTGCACTATGTCCAGGCTGACTTCTTTATCTATCTGCACTAATCCCATTTACCCACTTTAGAATTGTATCTTTTGATGCCTGCCCACTTAAATGTCTGCCTAAATTGCCTCTCAAAGAGTGATTATATTTGACTCCAACATCTCCTCTACCACCATGTTCCAGATAGCAACCACTCACTGTGTATATTTGTGATATGACCTAATGGGAAGACATTTACATGACTGCACCAGGCTCTGTAAATCGTTCATGGATAGTAATGTCTCAGTTTTTAAATTTCCATCCTGGTTTTTAGATCCTCTGTAAATGTCTTCAATCCTGTCATTCTGGTCTCTTGCCAGTGCCCAGTTTAATGACTTCATCACTGGAATCTCTAGGCTATATTTGCAGTGCCTGCCATTTTCACCTTTGACTTCTCTATTTCTCTACCTCGGTGACATGGTGGCACAGCTGGTAGAGCCACTGTCCTAGTTTCCACAAAGCAGGTTCAATCCTCTGGAGTTGTCAGCATGGCTCTTCCATGTGTGCTCTGGTTTACTCCTGCATCCTGAAGACTTGTGTGTTGGTAGGTTAATAGTGAATTGCCCCTTGAATGTGAGTGAGTGGTAGAACCTAGGGGTGGGGTGGGAAGGACATTTGATGGGAATCTGGGTCGAATAAATTGTGTTCAGAAAGGATTAATGTAAATGGTTAGTTAATAATCAGTATCCACTCAGTGGGCCGAATGGCAGGATACTGTACTGTATCTTTTTACGGCTTCAACTATCTTTCTCTTCCTCCACTTGAGGTGCTTTTAACTAGGCTCCTGGTTGCCTTTACCAATAGCTCCCAGAGGCTCAGTTAATGACCAAGAGTGAAGTCATGAGTGTTTAATTATCATATGTACCTGCAAAGGAACAATAGCATTCTTACTTGCATTAATTGCTATTAGAATTGAAGTAAGAATTAATGATTGATAATGGTTTGATGATACAAAAATATGAAACATTTTAATGGAAATAAGTTAATGAATAAAATAACTAAACCTTTGATGCAGCAGTGGAGTTGAACACCACTAATACATTAAATTTGTGTCTTGCCTGAATTGGATGTGATGCAGCAACGCAAATGAATTGGCAGCTTTCCATCAGCCAAATTATTGTTCCAATGCAAATTATTGTAATCCAGTGATGAATGTGTTTTTAGTTCTGAGCTAAGAAGATTTGCGATTATCTTTTCCTTGTTGAGCTAGTTTACTGGAACTTGTTGCATTTCAGTGGGACTGGTTTTGTGTTTCATGGCCGTCATTCCATGGGTGAAGGACCTCCCATGGCGAACACTTACGGTAAAGAGCTTCTATTTCATGTAACCAAATAAATCTCCTGCTTTGGACTCCGAGGTTGATTTGAGAGCTGGTGAACCTCAGCGTTTCACAAAAACAAAAAGCTGAAAATGCTGGAAGACAGAATCATAAGCAGAAAACTCTACAAATGTTCAGCATGGCATGCTATCTGACGTGCTGTGTATTCCCAGCACTTTCTGTTTTTATTCCTGATGTTTTGCAGTTGCTTAATAAATGCCTCCAAGCTGCTCAGGATTTTTAAATTTATTAAATATGGATGTGGGTGTCACTGGCAAGGCAAGTGCTTATTGTTTATCCTGGGCTCCTTTCATATAACTTATGTGGCTTGCTAGCAATTGAGGCCATTTCAGAGGGAACTTTATGTTAGCCAGCTTAGTTCAGGATAACTCTCTCTCCATCTCCCGAAAAACAGCATACGGTTTTATCCAAGAATCCACAAGCTTTGTCATTTACTAACAACTGAAGTTTCCAGCTGACAGATATAAATCCTGTTGTCAGGATTTTTAGTTTAAGCTTCTGAGTTGTTAAATAAAATGTGCTTCCTTGGCCACATCTATTTCATAGCTTATCTCAATGGCAACCCTGGTCCCACCTTGTCAAAGATGCCTCCAACCATCCAACATCCTCTCTGCAAATTAAACATAACTTGTTTTCTCTCTTCCACAGCTCTGACAAAAAGTATTTAAAAGAAACATTAACACCGGGTGGCACCAGCAAGTGTCTGCCTCGCCAACAGTTTGTCTGTCTTTTCTTCTGTTTTGTTATTTTAACTACGTGTTAAAGAATATATTTTAGTGCTCCTTGGTTTGTTTTATGCGGGGGGGGCTGGAGAAAACTTTTTTTCAATCTCTTACCTCGACGGAGAAGCGATTTTTCCCCCCATATCGTATCTGCGTCCCCACTGCGGCCTAACATCGTGGTGAGGCATTTCCTGGAGACCGGCCTGGTGCTTCAACCGCGGGCGTGGCGCGGACGTACCATCGTGGAGCTTGCGATCCCTTTGCCAGGGATCGACTATGGAGAGCTCCAACCACGGGCCTGTGGACTTTAACATCGTGGATCCCGTGGTCCCTGGTTAGAGACCGATTTGGGAGCTCCAAGACACAGAGAGTTTCAACACAATACTCCAAATGCAGCCAAGAGCTACACCATGACTTCCTGACTCTTATACAATGCCACGACCAATGAAGGTAGGCATACCATATGCCTTCTTTACAACTCTATCTGCATGTATTGCCACTTTCAGGGAGTTGTGGACCTGGATCGCAAGATCGTTCTGCACATCAATGCTATTCAGGGTCTTGCTATAAACTGAATACCTTCTCCTTGTATTTGATCTCCCAAAGTGCAACACCTTACACTTGCTCAAATTAAACATCTGCCATTTACATGCCGATTTCTGTAGCTGATCTTTATCCCAACGTATACTTTGACAGCCTTCCTCAATGTCTCCAGTAATCTGGATGTTATCTGCAAACTTACTAACCAACCCATGTATGTTTACTCCAAGTCATTTATATACACTGCAAATAACAGAGGTCCCAGCACAGACCCTTGAGAACTTCACTGGTCCTAGACATCCAACCTGAATAATGTCCTTCTACCACAACCTTTTGCCTTCTATTAGTAAGACGGTTCTGAATCCCGTGCAACTTAATCTTCTGTATCAGTCACCAAGGGGGACTTTATCAAATACCTTACTAAAATCCATTTAGGTGACATCCACTACCATACCCTCTAAGTCACCTTTGTCGCCTCCTCAATAAAGTCGATCAAGTTACGACATGACCTGGTGCATACGAAGCAATGTTGTCGCTAATTAGCCCATTCTTTTCCAAATGGAAGTCCTATACTGAGAAATCCTCTCCAATAGCTTCCCTACCACTGACATGAGGCTCACTATTGCTCCTGTGTGAGCTCAAGCACTGAGAGGACTCAAATAGGCTATTGCCTCTTTACTTAAAGACTGGCTGATTTTATATCGAAGTCACGTGAGTCACTACGTGAAGAGCCCGCCAGCCCGCATGCACGTCGATACGTCGACGCATGGCGCGGAAATCGGACCAGTTCGAAACTGCTCTGGCAGGTGTTAATTTTGTCTTCAGCGGGCCGCCGCGGTACAGCGAGCCCGGATTAGCTGACGGGGGCGGCCGCATTTGGAGGCTGCCGTGGAGGCTCCATAAGGAGCTGGGGTCAATATTGCGGCTGCTGGCATTGGAGCTCCCTCTTCTCGTGCTTCCTCTTCACCCTTGTTCTTTCCCTTCTGCCTTTCTTAAAAGGCTGCTGAAGTAAATGGGCTGCTGCAAACAACAGTGGTTGTATTTTTACTAACATCCTCCTAACTAGTTCCTTCCTTGCTCGCATGGTTCAGAATGATTAAAAAAAAAACTGGGAGGCATTTTATAGTGAGAAAAAAATGCAGACATTTTATCAGGTGATCTTTTGAGCTGTAGCCACTCGTCACTGGTCGTAGTTGGTCGAAGGGGGTCGTGCTCATTCGCAGACCAATTTGCCAGAGACCATCCTCGAGTAAAACGTATGTGGTCGAAGCCAGATTTCAACATAGTCGAAGGAGGTCGAAGGAGGTCTTCTCCATAGTCGAGGGAGGTCGTACACATAGTCGAGGAAGGTCGCAGGCGGTCATAGGTGAACGTGACCTTGACTTTTTTTTACTCGCTTAAAGTTGCCAGAACTTGGGGTGGAGGTCGCCCAAGTGGGACAGGCCCTTTAGGTAAGTGATTAAAAACAAGTGTCGCTGTTGGGAGCAGCCTTGTTGAGGTGAAATGCCTTGGTGAGAAAAGTGTGAGTCTTTGGCTCAAGAGTCTTGGTGAGTAGTGTGAGTCTTTGGCTCAAGAGTCTTCGGCAAGAAGGCTACACTTGATTCGAAAGCTGTGATGTTTTTGGCCGTTGAAGAAATGGCAGGTAGGTTGGTGCAGTGTGTTTCCTGCAGGATGTGGGAAGTCAGGGACACTGCTGGTATTTCTGGAAACCACACCTGCGGAAATTGTGTTCAGGTGCAGCTCCTGTTGGGGAACTGGAGCAGCAGTTGGATGACCTCAGAGCCATCCGGGAAAACGAGAATTTCCTGGACAGGACCTACAGTGAGGTTGTCACACCAAGGATACAGGAAGAGCGAAGGTGGGTGACTGTGAGAAAGAGGAATAAACGTGGAGTGCAGGAGACTCCGGTGGCTGTACCTACTGAAAACAGTACACCCTCTTGGAAGCGGATGACCTGACAAGATTGCGTGGTAGCCAGGGCTGTGGTTCCAACCCTGGTGCTGAGGCTCAACAGGGAAGAGTGATGTCAGGCAGAGCTGTAGTGGTAGGAGACTCCATCGTCAGAGGTGCGGACAGGCGATTCTGTGGCAACAGGCGAGACTCCAGGATGGTGTGTTGCCTCCCTAGTGCCAGGGTCCAGGACGTGTCGGAGCGGCTGCACGACATCCTCAAGAGTGAGGGGGGGCAGCCGGAGATTGTTGTGCATGTTGGCACGAATGATAGAGGTCAGAAGAGGAAGGAGGTTCTGCAACAAGATTTTATGGAATTGGGCAGAAGTCTAAAAAGCAGGACCTGCAGGGTAGTGATCTCAGAATTGCTTCCAGTACCTTGTGCTACTGAAGGTAAGAATAGGAAGATAGAGGATATGACTGTATGGCTGAGGAGTCAATGCACGGGGCACGGATTCGGATTTCTGGATCATTGGGATCTCTTCCATGGCAGGGGTGACCTGTATGAAAGGGACGGGTTGCACCTAAATTGGAGGAGGACCAACATCCTAGCGGGAAGGTTTGCTAGTGCTACACAGGAGGGTTTAAACTAGATTGGCAAGGGGGTGGGATCTTGTGCAGGATGGAGGCACAGGAGGGGCTAGAAGTTGGTATGGAGGGTGGTGTGGGAAAGGTTAATGGACAGAATAGGCAAATAGCTGGAGGGCGAGGATGGAGGGTTGGTTTAAACTGCACATATTTTAATGCAAGGGGCTTGACGGGTAAGGCAGATGAGCTTAGGGCGTGGATATGTACGAGCGACTGGGACGTTGTAGCCATGACTGAAACCTGGTTAAGGGAGGGGCAGGGCTGGCAGCTCAATGTTGCGGGGTGCAGGAGCTTCAGGAGAGACAGGGGTGAGGAAAACAGAGGAGGTGGCGTTGCATTGTTGGTTAAGGAGGATTCGTCTAGTGAGGCTATATGGGTGGAGCTGAGGAACAAGAAAGGGATGATCACCTTGTTGGTGGTATACTACAGACCCCCAAATAGTCAACGGGAATTAGAAGAGCAAATGTGTCGGGAGATTGCAGATAGCTGCAGGTCAAATAAGATTGTTGTAATAGAGGATTTCAACTTTCTCAATATAGACTGGGAAAATCCTAGCGTGAAGGGTTTAGATGGGGTGCAATTCCTCAAGTGTTCAGGAGAGTTTTCTTAAACAGTATGTGGAGGCCCCCAGATGTGAGAGGGCAACGCTGGATCTAGTATTGGGGAAATTGGGAAGGGCAAGTTAATGAAGTATTTGTGGAGGAGCCTTTTGGGACAAGTGACCACATTTCGATTAGGTTTAGATAGTTATGGATCGGGATGGAGAGGGTCCATGTGTTAAAATGCTCAACTGGGATAAGGCCAACTTTGAGGGGATGAGAAAAGGTCTCGCTCAAGTTGACTGGAGCAGGTTATTTGAGGGAAAGGAACATCGTCCAAGTGGGATGTTTTTAAAAGTGTACTGAAGAGAGCTCAGGATGTGTACGTCCCCTTTAGAATGAAAGGCAAAGCATGTAAACGTATGGAAGCTTGGCTGACGAGGGAAATTGAGACATTAGTCAAAAACAAGAAGGATGCATGGAACAGGTTTAGGCGCTGGGATCAAGTGCATCCCTAGAGGAGTTTCAGGAACTAAGGAGCAAACTAAAAATGGAGATCAGAAGGGCAAAAAGGGGCCAGGAGATAGCTCTAGCGGGTAGCATAAAAGGCAATCCCAAAAGATTTTATAAATACATAAGGGGGAAAAGGGTAACTAGAGAGTGGGATCTCTCAGGAATAAAAGCAGTCAACTCTGTGTGGAGCCACAGTAGGTGGGCAAGGTCCTCAATTAGTATTTCTCCTCTGTATTTATCAAGGAGAAAGACAGCAGGACGGAGGAAATTGGAATAGTCACTGGAAGTGTCATGAGAGCAGTCAGGGTTACTGTCGAGGAAGTACTGAAGGTACTGTCGTGTTAGAAGATAGACAAATCTCCGGGGCCTGATCAGATATATCCGAGGAAATTGCGGGAAACTAGAGAGGAAATTGCGGGAGCCCTCGTTGAAATTTATGAGTCATCCTTAAATACAAGAGAGGTGCCAGTGGATTGGAGGGTGGAAATGTTGTGCCTCTTTTCAAGAAGGGTTGCAGGGAAAATGCTGGGAACTATAGGCCGGTGATCTTAACATCTGTAGTTGGTAATCTACTAGAGAGTATTCTGAGGGATAGGATATACAGGCATTTGCATGGGCAAGGGCTGATTAGGGACAGTCCGCATGGTTTTGTACATGGGAGGTCGTGTCTCACAAATCTGATTGAACTTTTTGAAGACGTGAGCAAAAAGGTTGATGAAGGCAGAGCTGTAGATGTTGTGTACATGGACTTTAGTAAGGCGTTCGACAAGGTGCCAAATGGTAGGCTGCTCTGGAAGGTTTGATCTCATGGAATCTAAGGAGAGATAGCTGAATGGATAGCAAATTGACTCCATGGAAGGAAGCAGAGGGTGATGGTAGAAGGTTGCTTCTCAGAATGGAGGCCTATGGCTAGTGGTGTGCCACAGAGTTCGGTGCTGGGCCCGTTACTGTTTGTCGTCAACATCAATGATTTGGATGAGAACATGCAGGGCAAGATTAGCAAGTTTACTGATGATACAAAAGTTAGTGGTTTTGCAGATAGTGAAGATGGCTGTGAACGATTGCAGCAGGATCTGGGTTGATTGGCCAGGTGGGCGGAGGAATGGTTGTTGGAATTTAATACAGAGAAGTGTGAGGTGTTGCATTTTGGGACATCGAACAAGGGCATGACCTAAGCAGTAAGTGGTAGGCCTCTGGGTAGTGTTGAAGAGCAGAGGCATCTAGGAGCACAAGTGCATAGTTCCTTGAAGGTCGTGTCGCAGGTAGATAAGGAAGTCAAAAAGGCTTTTGGCACTTTGGCCTTCATCAGTCAGAGTATTGAGTATAGAAGTTGGGAGGTCATGTTGCAGTTGTATAAGACGTTGGTGAGACCGCATTTAGAATATTGTGCTCAGTTCTGGGCACCATGTTATAGGAAAGATATTGTCAAGCTTGAAAGGGTTCAGAATTTTTTTACGAGGATGTTGCCAGGAATAGAGGGTGTGAGCTATAGGGAGAGGTTGAGTAGGCTGGGTCTCTATTCCATGGAGCGTAGGAGGATGAGGGGAGATCTTATAGAGGTATACAAAATCATGGAAGGAATAGATCGGGAAGATGCACAGTCTTTTATCCAGAGAGGGGGAATCGAGGACCAGAGGACATAGGTTCAAGGTGAAGGGGAAAATATTTAATAGGAAGCTGAGGGGTAACCCTTTTACACAGAGGGTGGTGGGTGTCTGGAACAAGCTGTCAGGGGAGGTAGTTAAAGCTGGGACAACCCCATGGTTTAAGAAACAGTTGGACAGGTACATGGAAAGCACAGGTTTGGAGGGTTATGGACCAGGCGCAGGCAATTAGGACTAGGGTAGCAGGGACATTGTTGGCCGGTGTGGTCGAGTTGGGCCGAAGGGCCTGTTTCCACACTGTATCATTCTATGACTCGATGACTCTCACTTGCACTCTCTTTAAAAACATAGGGATGACTTCTGATGACTCATAACTTTCAATCGTTTTTCAGGATTTTCTTTAGATTACCATTGCACCACACCCATCCTTCGCTTAGTGTGGTGACTTAATAAGGTTGAATGTCTTGATTTTGTGACCCTTCCACCATAATTGCAGATTATTTTAACAAGATGAAAGAGGAGTCCTAACCAGATTAATTATGTAAAGGTCATATTCCACATTTGGAGAGCAGCAATAGAACTGAAAAATCAAACATTTAAATTTGGCAAAACTGGCAGAAGAAGAAACTGTTCCGGCAGATGACACAGAGTGGAGGATAGTGATTTAAATCAATGAAAGTGAGAGGATTCACAGAAGGGTAAATATAAAACCTGGAGGGAAAATATTGTTGCCAGAGAATGGGTCAGAGATGGCCAAGGATCCTTGTGAAGATGATGAAACACTTTTGATCAGGTGATTTTCAGAAAAATTGGAAAGGATAGTAAACCAAAATTATTGGTCCAGGAATTTAATTCCATAGCACATTTGTTTTAATGACTTGAGTGTAAGATGATTTACAGATTGGGGCTGGGAACTTTGACTGCACTTGTGTCTAATGCCCATTTCAATCATAAACTATGTATATAACACGTCATCATCATCATCATCATCATCGATGATTTTTCAAAGGCAATCATGCTTGTACTCCTGGTAGGTCCTTTCTATGGGTCTTGAGATGGCTGATCCTGGAACCACAAACTTTATTGCAATGTGGGCATCGATGAATGGTATTGGTAGTGGGATGTATTTTGGCCTTCTAGATGGGGAGTATTTCCCTTCATTGCTGGCACTTATGTTTTGCAGTCTGTCCGAAGTCCTCTTCATGGAATGCAACTCCTTTATGAACAATGATTCTACATATTGTTCTGTCCTGTCCCAAGTTGGTGGTGGGGGGGGCCTCACAGTTCTCCCAATAGTTTTGAGTAGAAAATTTGTTTTGGGGTCTGAGCTGGTGTTGGATCACGGTGGTGGTGGTGGAGTCAATATAAGCCACTTTTAACACACTGACGTTAGTGCGCCTGTCTTTCCAAATGATTCACAGGATTTTCCAGACACCTCTGGTGAGAGGGTTGAAGGGCTCGAGGTGTCTGCCGTAAGTGCCAATTTTCAGCTCCATTTCCACAACTCCTCCTTCACAAACCCCCGCCAACACCGCTCACGTGAGAGTTCCAGCTCCACTAGCAATTAGTAGCTTGGCCACCAGATGGCATCACATGACCCCTTCCCCCTGCCCCCCCCCCCCCCCCAGAACCAGAGTAACGGAAACGAGCAAGTGTACGAGTGAGGCGGCTTGATCTCGTGTACACATTTCCCGTGCACAGGTACTCAACCGGCAGAGATGAGAGCGAGTGCGGTCGTGACGGTGGGTGCCCTCGACGTCGGGGCAGCACCACCTGCACTGGCTGACCAATGTCCAAATGAGCCGGCTTAAGACGGGCCATAGAAACTGTCTCGTGCCTGCCACCCTTATTGTGCACAAAAGTCGAGGTGCCGTGGTGCAGTACCTGGAAAGGGCCTTCGTAAGGCCTCTGCAGTGGCGTATGGTGAGATTCACAGCGCAGGAAAAGATAATGGCAGTCCTTGAGGGTGGACAGGGCTTGCGAGTGAGTAAGCGTGGCGGGACGTCGGGATGAGAGAGAACGTGCCCACCTTCTACCGGTGGTGCATCAGCATGGTCGAGGGCGGATCCTGATGCCCATGTGTTGCCAGGATCAAATCCCCCAGGACTGTAAGCGGGGCGTGTACACCAGCTCAGCCGAGGAAGTAGCTAGGTCCTCCTTCGGGGCAGTGCAGATTCCTAGCAGGACCCACGGCAACTCGTCCACCCAGTCCGGGTCCGTGAGCCTTGTCTTTAAGGACTTTCAGGTGGCGGTGAAAACGCTCCGGGTGATAGGCCGTAGTGTGGTGCAGCTGAGCACCCAGCAGCCGGACCATTGCAGACCACAACTCGGAGGTGAACTGCGCACCCCTGTCAGAGTAGATGTCCATCGGCACACCAAAACAGACAATTCAGTGGGCAGCGAGGGCACGTGCGCACGTTGCAATGGAGGTATCTGCGAGCGGAATGGCCTCCGGCCATCGCCTAGAACGATTCATGATAGTGAGAAGGTGGGTGATACCTCTGGACAGGGTCAGCAGTCCCACAAGGTCGACATGGATATGGTCAAAACGCTGGTCCGGCAAGACAAAATCCTGCAAGGGCGCCATGACGTGACGCTGAACCTTGGATGTTTGACAGGGAATACACACCTGGGCCCAGTTGTCAACCTGCTTGCGCAACCGGCGCCACATAAACTTGACCGCCGCCAGCGCCATCGTTGCCCGGATGGACGGGCGAGCCAAACCATGAACCATATCCCACACGCCATAGCTGACCGGTAGACACAACACAAAGAACCGTGGTGCCAGTGGGCCCGATCTGTGCATCCTCCAACAACAGGCCGGAAATGGCGGTGCGGTACGCGAGCATCTCCTCATCCTCATGCTGTGCAGCCGCCAGGGCCGTGTAGTCGATGTCTGGGGCCAAAGCGTGGTCGGCGGTGGAAGCATTGATGGCAGTGCGGGACAAGGCATCTGCGACCCGGTTGCTCTTACCCACGAGTTGGATGCAGGTTGTGTACTCCGAGATGTAGGCCAATTGACGCTGCTACCGGGATGGCCAGGGATCAGACCTTCACAAAAGCGAATGTAAGTGGCTTGTGATCAGTAAAAGGTGTGAAATCTCTGCCCTCGAGGAAATAACGGAAATGCCGAATGGCTAAGTAGAGCTCAAAGAGCCCACGGTCGAAAGCTCTGTACTTTTGCTCAGGAGGTCGCAGGTGACGACCGAAAAAGGCAAAGGGCTGCCAGCATCTATCGATCAGCTGCTCCAGCACACTGCTTACAGCAGTGCCTGAGGCATCAACCGTAAGAGCGGTCGGTGTGTTGGCCTGTGGATGGACCAGCACTGTCGCCTGCGCCAGTTCCTCTTTCGCGTCGTTGAAAGCAGTCATGGCTGCATCATCCCACACAAGATCCCGCTGCTTACTGGCCAGGACGCTGAACAACGGTTGCATGATCCCGGCAGCCGCTGGCACAAAATAGTGATAAAAATTCACCATGCCGACATGAGACCTCGCACCGTGGAGGGCCAAGGACACTGACGAATGGCCTCAACCTTGATCGGGAGCGGGACCGCACCATGCTGATTAACGTGGTGGCTGAGGAAACTGATGGAATTAAGGCCAAACTAACACTTAGCCAGGTTGAGGGCCAGGCCGTTTTCACTGAGCTGCTGGCAGAGCAGCCGGAGGTGAGCGCAGTGCTCCTGGCGAGAGCGGCCTGCGACGAGGATGTCGTCAAGGTAAATGAACAGGAAATCCAAACTGCGGCTCACCATGTCCATAAGCCGCTGGAAAGCCTGAGCAGCGTTCTTGAGGCCGAAAGGCATTCAGAGGAATTCGAAAAGCTCGAAGGGGGTGATGATAGCTGTCTTGGGAATGTCGTCCTGGGTAGACCGGAATTTGGTGGTAGCTACGTACCAGGTCGATTTTAGAAACAAACTTGGCTCCGACCAGATGGGCTGTGAAGTCCTGGATGTGAGGGACAGGGGTCGTCGGTGAGATGGCAGTAGTCCCCACAGGGTCTCCATCCCCAGACGCTTTGGGGACCATGTGAAGCATGGGCTGTTGGATCGGCGCACTATGCCCATTTCCTCCATCTTGTAGGGGGCCAGTTGCGTGCATGGATGGCGGTGGGGATATGGTGTTTCACCCCATGCTTGGGGCTGGCCGGTGTGAACTGGGCGGTTAAGATGTCGGGGAAATCGGACAGGATCCGGGCGTACACATAATCGGAGGACGACACCGAGCCGAGACGCGGTGCAGTCGACGCAGCAGGGCGCAAGGAAACCGACTCTAGCATCTCAGAATGGACGAGACGCTGTCCCTACACGTCGACCATCAGGAAGTGTGCCCGGAGGAAATCGGCGCCCAGCAGAAGCTGGGAGACGTCGGCAATAGTGAAAGGTCAGGTGAAATGACAGGAACTGAAAATGAGAGGAACCGTGCGGATGCCGTACATCCTGATGGCGCTGCCGTTGACGCCGGTCAGAGAAGGTCCCCTCTTACGAGTGTTGACCCCCCGATGAAGGCAAAATGTTGACCTCCGCTCCCGTGTCCACGAGAAAACGCCACCCAGAATGACAGGCCCAGGTGTAGAGGCAATGCTTCTGGCTGGCCGAGGCATTTCCCAGATGCGTGCAGGGTGGTTGGCATCGACGGGCCTCGGTACCTCGTAGCAGCACCACGTACCTTTGCCGCCGTCGCTCGTGGCCGGCTTCACTGCCGGGTTCTCGATGGAGGTTGGGACCGGTCGCTGGACCCGCCGAGGCATCGCCAACATGTGACTGATAGTGGCTCCACCCTGCTGTTTGGCCTGCCACAGCACGTCCACATGGGCAGCCAGCCGTCGGGGGTCGGAGAAATCGTCGTCCGTGAGGAGCATGCGAACATCATCGGGCATCTGCTCGAGGAAAAGCTGCTTGAACAGGAGGCAGGTCTCATGGCCGTCCATCAAGGCAAGCATCTTGTTCATGAGGACGGATGGCTTGCAGTTGTCGAGTCTATCCATGTGCAGTAGTCGGGCTGCCCGGTCGCGGCGGCTGAGCCTGAAAATTCGCAACAGGAGCACTTTGAGGCCCTCATACCTGCTGGTAGCGGGCGAAGGTAATCAATGGAGTGACCGGCGGTGTCCTGGTCCAGTGCACTGACCACGTAGTAATATTTAGTGGCATCAGCCGTAAATTGTCGAATGTGGAACTGGGCATCAGCTTGTTCGAACCACACGTGGGGCTGAGATGTCCAGAAAATGGGCAGCTTGATGGAAACTGCATTTCGCTGTTGTGGGTTGTCGACTGCTTCCATGGTGGAAATCCAAAATAAACTGTTTTGTGGATCGTCGGGGTCACCATTGTAGAGATCCAAATGTTGTGTACAAAACTATGTCTTTATTAACAAATACAGTTTTGGCACACATGTGCATTTAGCGATAGCTAGAGCAAAGTTCCTGCCGTTGTTCTGGAGCACACGGTTGACTGACGACGACTCCTTCACTAACTCCCGACAACACCGCTCACGTGAGAGGTGCAACTCTACTGGCGAGTGTTCTAGCAATAAGTGGCTTGACCACCAGATGGCGTCACAAGGTATCAGATCTCTTAGTTTGCAACACAGAGGAATAAGCTGCAATAGACTTATTTTAAGAGCAGAAGCAACTCTTTAAAAGTAGCACGCCAATCCTCTGTTTCTTCTCTCACTGTGCCTTGGATCTGTGAAGGCTGCATTAGCTCAGAAATACACGACATCTGCATGTCCCTCAATATCCTACACCAGTTTTTATTTTGTAGTTGTTATAATTTGACTGCTGGCTTAATTTAATATGTTGCCTTGTCATTTTGGAACAAAATCTTGTTGCTATTAATTTAATTCAAAACATTTAAATTGTTAATGTTTATAAAAGTGGCAATGTAAATAATTTACTAGATTAAGAGTTTACCTCTCCATACACGCATCACTAGCAATATAAATACTTTAGATTTATAGTTAAGAATCCTCATGTTGTGCGTAGGTAAAGGAGATCAGGGCTGGGCACAAACAAATATACATCAAGACCTGTAAATATTAAAAGACAACCCAAATTAATTGGGTCAGCACAGCAAGAGTCAAGAATGTTTAATTGTCATATGTACCAAGAACAGAACAATGAAATTCTCACTTGCAGCAACTTAACACTCCTGTAATCGCAATACACACAGATAATATAAAAATCTGTGAAAGCTTGCTACTGGTTTTCATAATCAGGACAGTACCAATACCCTCTCCCTGAAATGGTCACATTATGAATATTGTCACTCACTTCACGAGAAGACTGTGAATACTCATCATGGGAAACCGAGAATCATGGCTGTGGATATTCAGTGCAACTATCAATACAGTGAACAGGAACTGCTTGTGACTGATCTCCTTTGATGGTCCTGTGTTCTCACTATTGCTCTCCCAATGTTTGTGACTATATGATACACCTTTTTGATCACAGACACTGTATTCACACTACAGCTCTATCTCATTAGTGACTGCGTCTCCTTTCTGTTTCCATGACACACTGAAAACTTCACACTGATTGTGACTTTGAGAATACTCTGATATTGTGTAGAGGAAAGTAAATGAAAGATATATTGCTGGTAAGGTTATTCGCGCTGCTGCTGGCAAAGACCAATATTAGATATTGAGTTATCAATGGAGCGTCCTTTATTGAAGGCAGTAACTCTCCAGTAAAAGCAATAGTTTTTTTTGTGCTGATACAACAATGTATCAATATCATCTCATGAGTATACTCAGTTTACAAAGGTTTCAGTTCACTTTTAAAAAACAATATATGCACATATTAATGGCAATGCAGTGTTGCAGTTGGTAGAGCTACTGCCTTGCAGCATCAGAGACCCAGTTCAATCCTGACCTCTGGGGTGGTCTGTGTGAAATTTGCGCATTCTCCTGCTGACTGCATGGATTTTTTCCAGGTCCTTTGGTTTCCCACATCTCAATGGCAAACAGGTTGGTAGGTTAATTGGTCACCATAAATTGCCTGCATTGAGCGATAGAATCTGGGGGAGTGGGAAATGTGAAGAGAATAAAACAAAATGTAATTTGTGTAAATGATTGGTGTAGATTCAGTCTATTTCTATGCTGTATCGCTTTGTGACTATGACTTGGTCTCCATTCTACCACATATTCCTTTTGATCCCCACCTTCTCCACAACTTAAAACATGTTTGCTTTCTACTCCTTCCCTGTTCCGATGACAGCTCATTGACCTGAAATGGTAATTCTGTTCTTGTCTCGACAGGTGCTCCCAAACAGATGAAGTAATTTCTACAAGCAATTTTTATTCCCTTGTTAGTCTTTGAAACTCTCTTCCTCAAGTAATTTGAGTCTGTGTGCATTTTATGACAGAGCTAAACAGACTCTTGATAAGCTTGGAAATAGAAGGTTAGTGAGGGTAGATGGGAATGCCCAGTGGCACAGCTGGTGGAGCCATGAAGAGCAGCTCTAATGACCTGGGGTTAATCCTAACTTCAGGCTTTGCCTGTGTTGGAGTGGATACATTCTCCTGCTAACTTTGCTCCCACACCCCAAAGACGTGTGGGTTAACTGGGCACTGTAAATTATTCCTAGTATGTTGGTGAGTGGTGGAATGTGAGATGCAGTTGATGGGAATGTGGGGAGCATAAACTGGGATTAGTATAAATGGTTGCTTGATGGTTGGTGCAGTCTCAGTGAGCTAATGTGTCTATTTCCTTGCTATATGACCAACTAATGCAGAATTAATGTTAAGGGGTTGGATGATCCACAATCTCATTAAATGATGGAAGAGACTTAACTAGCCTGCTCCAACTCTTAATTCATATGTTTGTATTTATATACAATGTTATCCCACTTTACATGTACTAGAGGACATATACATCTTGCAAGTCCAGGGTGCTATCAGTATTTCCCCAAAGAGTATCTGCACAAAGAATCTGGTTCATTTCCAACCCCTAAGCATCTCAGTCCATTATACATCAAGTCAGTTACCCTGCTCTCAATCGCCCAATCTGTCAGTTGGAACCTTCCACTCAGCTGGCTCCCATTAAACTTGAATTCTTTGAAACAATCAGAGCTGGAATAGGATTGTGCAATAGGACACAGTTCAGTATGCTGCTGTTGATCAAACCAGTTGTTTCATTTTGGTGCAGTGTGTATCATCTGTCCACCATTCAGACATCTGTTCTTGTTTACTGTACAGTTGGAATTCCTAAACACTACTCTTTTAGACTATTTACCAATTTTGCTGGTTTACTTTTCTCATTGTTCTCAGAAAAGCAAAATTAAAAATACAAACATGCTCCCATGATCTCTGATTCCACATGATGCATTGCCGCTCGTTCCTACTAGACTGCACTGATGTCAAGTCTACTCTGAGTAAATGCAGCTCAATGGTGAAACTCAATTAGACTGCAAAAGGTTTCACTACTCTAATTCCTCAATGCGTTGATTTCCCGATTGTGCTGGGAGGAAAAGATTATAGTCAGAAATAGAGGCTGAAAATGCCACTTTGCAGATCTTTACAACAAGCAGCCTGGATTCCAAACTGAGGCCCACCAAACTCCTGACCTCATTGCATAAACTTAGCGGCTTACTTTCAAATTTCTGCCATCCTTCATACCTCTGACAATGGTCCAAATCCATTTTACCTCCCCACATTGGCAGTGGCTGGAGGTTGGGATTGAACACAGTCTCTGGCGCTGAGGCAGTGGCTCTACAGGCTATGCACAAGGGAGAAAAAAATTACAGAAGTGACAGTGATACAGTGAGATAGAGGGTGGTGAAAGCTCAGCAATCATGTCTGATTCACGTGAATACAACATAAATTGGAGACAGATGAGGTCAGAGATGTGAGGGAAAAAATACAAACTAAAAGATTACAATTTTGGAAATCTGAATTAAAAGAGAATGAAAATAATCAGGCACAGTGGCACGGTGGAGTTGCTGCTTTACATGCCAGACACTCAGGTTTGATCCTGATTATGGGTCCTTGTCTGTACAGAGTTTGTATGTTCTCTCCGTGACCTGCGTGGGTTATGTCCAAAATCTCCGGTTTCCTCACACACTCCAAAGACGTACAAGTTTGTACGTTAATTGGCTTGATATAATTGTAAATTTTTCCTAGTGTGTGTTTGATAGCTTTAGACTTAGACTTAGATCCTTTATTTGTCATTCAGACCTTTCAGTCTGAACTAAATGTCGTTGCCTGCAGCCATACATATAATAATAAACAACAAAACACACAATAAACACAAATTAACATCCACCACAGTGAGTTCACCAGGCACCTCGTCACTGTGATGGAGGCAAAAATCTTAGGGTTAATGTCTCTTCCCTCCTCATTCTCCCTCTGCGCTGAGGCGATATGTTGTTACCCCACCGGGCGATGGTAAGTCAGTCCCGCGGCTCACCGAGCTCCGCGAACGGGCCGTTTCAAGCTCCGCGGCCCGGCTTTAGTGTGCAGGTTGGCATGGACTCGGTGGGCCGAAGGGCCTGTTCCCACGTTGTATTTCTCTAAACTCTAAAAATGTCAAGCAGCATCTCTGGTGAGAGAAACCCTGAGCGAATGTTACAGTGATATGATCTTTTATCAGAGCTGTAACATAATGGGGATCTGAGGAGCAAATTGTTTTATTTTCAATAGAGGGTGGTTGATTTCTGGTTGGCATCCACCATGTCCTCTTTTCACTAATACCAATGGACAAGAGCTACAGAAGCCTGAAGGCACATAACACTAGGTTCAGTAACAGCTACTTTTCTTTAAAACATCAGATTCTTCAACCAACCTGCACAATTCTAATCTTACCTCGGCTGCTGAATATTACACAATGATTTCATGCCCCTCCATGTTTGTATTGATCAACGAGCATACCAGGGAGGTCAATAGAGATAGGTCATTTAGTGGAGGGATTGATGTGTTTGGTTGAAGATGAATGGTCCATTGACTGTGAAGGCTGGTGAGATGGAGAACAAGGAAAAATGGAACCCGAACCTTGTTCTGAGGAAGAGAGGGTGTGGGAGCAGATGAACAGGAATTGACATGATAGACAATATCACTGAGAGACATGCCAACGGAGGGGAAAAGAAGACATGTTACGAATGGTAGAGGAAATTCTAGACATTAGAACACTGCAACGGAATCAGGGAAAGAGGCAAAACAGAATGGAGACTTGCTGGAAGCAGGGTTACAGGTGGTATCAGAACAGTAAAAGCTAAGATTGCTAACCTATTCCCTGAGCTGGAGACCAAGAAGTCAAGAAAGGGAAGAGTGAATGATGTACCATGTGAAAGTGAGAGCAGGATGGAAACGGGCAGCAAAGATATTGATTGATTACAATCTATCAGGAACCCCCTGCAAGTGATGATGCAGTACTGGAGACTACCTCTAAATGTTCATGTGGTCCCATGTAATTCCTGTTAAACTTAACACACCTCCATCGGGTGGCACCATTGCAGTGGCTGCCTTGCCAGCAGCTTGTCAGTCCTTTCGCATTTTTTGTTATTTTTAGTGCGTCTAAATGTATGTCTCCATGTTCCTCAGTATATCTTATGTGGGGGGTGGTGGGGGGGAATAGGGGAAAACCGTTTTTTCAGTCACTTACCTGGACGGAGATGCATCTTTTCTCCATGTCGCATCTTCGCCCCCTTCACGGCCTACCAACTGGATTGGCGCAGTCTTTCCGACCAGAGACCGACCCAGAGCTTCAGCAGCAGGCGCAGCACGGAATTACCAGCCTGTGATCCTTGTCGAGGATCTCCAGTGTTTGAGCTCCGAACGCTGGGTCTGCTGACTTTAACATCGTGGAGCTGTGGTCTGTGGAGCTTCTAGTCACGGGTGCGGTGCTGACTTAAAATCACGGAGAATGGGATCTGTTGCCGATGGTCGCCAGTGTTGGAGCTCCGTCCAGCTCGGCCTGTGGACTTTTAGGAAACCGCGTAAGGTGCGGCTGATTCGGGAACTCCAAGCGGCTGTGTGTTCCGATCCGTCCCGACGTCGGAGTGACGATCATCCCAGCGAGAGGACCTGTACATTGGGCAGTCTGTTGCGATGACTGCGGAGGGTTCTAGGTCCCGACCACGGGTGAACAAAAGGAGGAAGAGTGACGGAACTTTATTGCCTTCTATCACAGTGAGAAATGTTGATTCCACTGAGGTGGATGTTTATGTTAAATTCTATTGTGGAATTATTGCAGTGGAGATTCAACATGCTGTAATTGACGTGTTTCCATGGTGCCTTGTGCTCATTTCTTTGACCTCATGGAACTAAGTCCCATTCCAAGCATTTTTTCATGAAAAGGATCGTTCTGAGTTATCCTTCTCTTTTTTTTTTCTTGTCAGAAAGTCACATCACTTCCCATCCCAGTGTTGACATCATTCAGGAGGACTTCTTTTGGTTGGTAGATCAGGATTTCTTTTCTTTAATGTGGGGATAGAAGTAATTTTTGGCCCTGTCTCACCTCATTGAGCATATGTGCAAGCACAAGTACCACCTGACAGCTGCAAAATAATATACAGCCCCAGAATGAGGTGACATATTGCAGAGAACACACAGGGGAACATCAGTCTGCTCATGTCTTGACCATTTAAAGCTGAAATCTGCAGCCACAGCTACAGTAGAAATACAGAAGGGTTTTTATGCCATTTAAATGCATTAGCAATCTTACAATCGATCACCGTGGTGGCACACCTCCCATAATTTATGATCGATTACTTGATGGATCCAATGGACTCGATAGAACCCCCCCCCCCCCCCCCCCCCTCACACCGCCAGAACACAAGCCCAGCACCTGGAAACATGAGGGAGTCTTCCATTCTGATAGAAAACATGGTCGTCGGGGAGGCCTTAAGACAAGATGTAGTGTTGGGATAAGCAAAGAACACCCCCTGTCCTCCTGCCTGCTCTAAGCATACTTCTGGGCAATGTATAATCGTTGGAGAACAATTTTTAAAAAAGGCCAACTAGCTAGACTGCTGCATCAGAGGGATATGAGGAACTGTTTGTATTTTATTTCACAGAGACATGGCTCACCCCCAACTATCCAGACAAAGTGCTTTAGCCTGATGGATTTTCTATCCACCGCATGAACTGGATGGTGGCAGCAGAAAAAGGGAGAGATATAGTATCTGCCTCATCATTATGTTGCTACAGTATTCGGACATAGTGGTCTTGTCCCATTCCTGCTCCCTCGACCAACTAATTGCCGACTGTATTACCTACCATGGGAGTTCTTCACTGTCTTCCTGACTGCAGTCTACATCCCACCGCAGGCAAACATCAAGTTAGAACTTGAGGAATTGATTGCTGAGATCACAAAGTATTAAACTGTGTGCCTCGACATCTTTCATATAATCGCTGCGAACTTCAACCATGAAGACATATTGATCTCTCTTCTCTTCTCCCTGTATATGCTCCCCTTAGGCCAAGTCATTGAAAGGCACGGCATTTCCTTCCATTGCTACGCAGACGATACCCAACTCTATCTCCCCCTGAAGCCCAAAAACCAATCTAATCTGTTTAACCTTACCCACTGCCTCGTGGATATAAAGTGTTGGATGGCCCAGAACTTCCTCCAACTAAACGAGAGTAAGTGAGGTCATCCTTCTCGGCCCCTCGTACTCAATCAAAATGATAGCAGGCAGCCTTGGAAGCCTTACCCCACTACTCAAACCTCACGTCAAAAACCTTGGCATGATATTTGACTAAGCACTAAAATTTGACAAACAAATCAATGCCGTGGTAAAAGCTAGCTTCTTTCAGCTTCGGATGATAGCTAAAATAAAACAATTCCTCCAGTTTGATGACCTGGAAAAGATCATCCACACATGAGGGAGGATCATCCTCCCGCCTAGATTACTGCAACTCCCTTTACACTGGCATCAGCCAATCTTCCCTGTCCCGCCTGCAACTGGTCCAAAACGCTGCAGCGAGACGCTTGACGGGCACCCGAAAAAGGGACCACATCACCCCGATCCTGGCCTCTCTCCACTGGCTCCCTGTGCGGTTCCGTATAAACTTCAAAATACTCCTCCATGTCTACAAAGCCCTCAAAGGGCTTGCCCCCACCTGCATTAAAAGTCTTCTCACCCACCACTCCACCTCCAAGCCCCTCAGATCGGCCGACTTGGGGTTGCTGAATATCCCACGTTCTAGGCATAAGCTCAGGGGCGACCGCGCCTTTGCGGTTGCAGCCCCTAGACTGTGGAACAGCATCCCCTTTCCCATCAGAACTGCCCCCTCCATCGACTCTTTTAAGTCAAGACTAAAGACTTATCTATACTCCCAAGCCTTTCCTGACGTCCTCTGAGTGAGGGCTACATGTATATATGTATGTAGTCTGTTTTGTTGTGCTATTCTTATAACAAATGTAAAGCACTTTGGCCAACGAGAGTTGTTTTTTAAATGTGCTATATAAATAAATGTGACTTGACTTGATCTATCATCAACACTAAAAGACCCAACACACTTAAGCATTGGTATACTACCATCAGGAACGCCTCCACTTCACCTACACTTTGGAAAATCTGACAACCTGGCTATGATTCTTGTTCCTGTGGATAGGCAGAAACTGAACAGTGCAGTACTGGCAAATAAGACAATGAGGTACTGGTCAGGGGAGGTCGGGGAGAGGTTACAGGGCTGCTTTGAGTTGGTCAACTGGGACATGTTCAAGGATTCATCAGTGGACCTGAATAAATATGCTACAGTCGTCACCGACTTCATAAACTACACAACGATGTACGTATGAATACATTTTGAGTCTTCCTCAACCAGAAGCCCTGGATGAAAGGTTCATAATCTGCTGTGGCTAGCACTGGCCATCCACTGGGGAAACAATCACACACATATCCAAGCCCCCACAGTTCCTGACAACCCTGTGATCTCAGTCTCTGAGGCCAACGTCAGAGCATCCTTCATAAGAGTGATTCCATGCAAATCCTCCAGCCCAGATGATGTATCTGGCTGAATGCTGAAGACCCGTGCGGACAAACTGACTGGCGTATTTAAGGACAATTTCAACCTATCGCTTCCGAGGTCTGAGGTTTCTGGCTGTCAAATAGGCATCTCTAGTACTGGTTCCCAAGAAGAGTAAGGTGACCTGCCTCAGCTACTATCTGGTAGGTCTTCTTCATCAAGATTAAGTGCTTTGAAAGGTTGTTTATGGCACGAGTCATCTCCTGCTTCACAAATGACCTGGATCCAGTGTAATTTGCCTATTGGCACAACAGTTCAGCAGAAGATTCTATTTAACTGTCTCTCCCACTCTGCTCTGAACATCTGGATTACAGAAGTGCATACATCAGGCTGCTGTTTATCAACAACAACTTGGCATTCAAAACAATCATCCTCTCCAAACCTTTCACCAAATTCCAGGGCCTCGGCCTCTTTATCTCCCTTTGCAACTGGATCCTTGATTTTCTCGACAGAAGACTTCAATGAGTGTAGAATGGTAATAACATCTCCTCACTGACAACTCTGCATGCTTAACCCCCTGCTCTACTCTCTTTATACCCTTGACTGTGTGTCTACACACAACTCAAATGGCAGCTACAAATTTGCTGACTACACCCCCATTGTTGGGTCGAATCATGGGTGGTGATTAAGGCCACACCACTCCACGATGTTAGGCTGCAGTGGGGATGGAGATACGCTACAGAAAAAAATGCATCTCCATCGAGGTAAGATATTGAAAAAAATGTTTGATGATGAGTGTGATGCAGGAATGAGATATCTCCCCAACCTCCCATCGACTCCATCTACATCATGTTGCTATGGGAGAACAGCCAACATAATCAAGGACCATAAACATTTTATCAGCTCCTTGACTTGTAATGACGGCAATAGTAAACCTTTTTTATCAGCTCCTTGATTTGTAATGGCATGACTTTGGTTGCAACTCTCCCCCCAGTGAAATAATCTCAACATCTACCCCATCAAGCCCCCCTATCTTATATGTTTGAATATGACACCAATCATTCTTATGTGCTCCAAGGAATACATACACAAGATGTCAGCATTCCAGGCAAATTCTCATACAAACGGAGAAGGCAAATGACCTAAAATTGTTGAATTTCAAGTCGTGAAAGCTGATGCCTGGGCAGGAGATGAGGGCAGTTCTTCAAGCTTACGCTGGGGGTTTGTGATATTTGGTGGACTGTGTGGGGTGGGAGGACCCGTTGCTACTCCCGTGCAGTAGGTGGCGCTGCACAGGACAAAGGGAGATGTCTTGTATATAGTTATCCTGTCTGTGAACAGTGAGTTGCAGCCATTTTAGAGTTGTCTTGCTGCCAGCATTGAAGTAATGTAATAAAGCTTTCTGTTGTACCTTGAAGACTCTCAAGTACTTGTGCAGACTTAGAAGACGAACAGAGTAAAGAACTGCACAAAATGGCCGGCGAAAGTGTCAAAGCTCCCTCAGGAGTTGCATAGTTCGTCAGACTCGTCCGCAATGCCAGAAACCAGTTGATCGACCCAGAGCAAATCCGGAGAAGGTGGGACAGTTTCAGAAGAGCAGTCCCCCTGTGGGGGGAGGATCGAAACCCTGCTACCGGTGCGGCTCGACTGCTCATCATCACCGTGAGTGCCCGTATATCATGTCAGTTTGTTATGCCTGTTACCGAAAAGGTCATCCCCAGGCAGTGTGTTAATCCGTAGGACAGCGGAGAAAGGACAAGAAAGTGCAAAACGCAGTCGACCTAATCGCGGAGACTATTCCTATTGAAGTGCTCGGTGTGTCTACGATCACCGACAAGACGAGGATTTCACTGCAGGTCTCGAAAGTCGATCTACAGTTCTAGGTGGACACTGATGCGGCTGTATCGCTAGTGGGTCAGGACATCTGGGAGAGGATCGGATCGCCGAAACTGAAACCGGCCAACATCCGCCTTTTCAGTTATGGATGACAGCCCATTCCCACGAAAGACAAATGCACTGTTGCCGTCTCCTATAATGGTACTACACAGATGTTGCCACTGATCGTCGTTGGTAAAGAAGGTACATCCCTGTGCAACATTGACTGGATCCATGCTTTCAAGCTTGACGTGAACGCCTTGATCTACAATGGATCAACTATGGCATTGTCATCGACCATGGATTGCAACATGATCAGCAAGTGCGAGAATAACCTGCGAAAACAGGACGTTGAATGGCACTGGTCCAAAGAGTGTGACCATGCATTCACCAGGTTGAAGGAGATGCTCGCTCTATGACCCATCAAAGCCGATCTCGCTGGCCGCCGATGCATCGCCATATGGTCATGGAGCTGTAATCTCATAAACGGCGCCGTACGGCAAGGAAGAACCAATCACGTTCACATCCAAAACGCTGACGACTGCCGAGAAAAACTACAGACAAGTGCAGAAAGAACAGCATGCAGATTAAGCAAATACTGATATCTCTTCAAAAGAGAACACTGAGGAAAACTCTTGATTCTTAAAAATTAAAGAACTGAAAGAAATTTTCAGTTATTATAGATTGAAGCATTCTGAAACAAATATTAAACAATCTTACTTGGATGACCTGAAATTAAAGCATATAATTAGTTTGTTACCCAATTGTAGCTAATTACAAAATTCAATTACTAGATCTAAACATCTATCCATTTCTTAGGAAAAGATTAACATTTTTAAATAGCCTAAGTGTCCAAATAACATTCACACAAGAATTCACAATATAACATGATTTTTAAATCTCATTGTCATGGATTTATAGGCCAAATGGAAGGAATTTAGTGTTTAATTCCCGTAAATTAATGGCCATTTAAATCATCTTGCGAGTGGGTTTTTGAGGAACGCGATCGTTTGGAACATTGCGGTTGCGGTGAATTTAAACCCCATATCGGCAGGAAAAATACTGCCGGTTCGTATGGGTCCTAAATCACCGTTTCGCAACGTAAAATGTGGATTAAAGGCATCTTAAGAAGCACTTTTATACATAAAATAAACGGCTTTCCTTTACCTGTCCCGTACGTGAAATCCGTCCCCGTTGTCAGCGTTGACGGCTTTAGAAACTGATTTTTAAATTACTCCAGTGCTGAAATTGTCGGGCGATTTAAAATAAGAAATTCACAGAATGGCCGTCCGAACAATTCTTCAGCAAAAGCTTGCATTCCGAGAAAATATATCCAGGACAGGTAGGAGAAAAACCGCATTTTAATCCCGCCCCCCCCCCTCAAAGGCGCCAAAGTCACGCACACGGCCAGTGGCAGAACTGCAGCGCCGCTGAAGGTAAGTTTTGCAACATACCTACATTGCTTCTCTCCAGAGATGCTGCCGGTCCCGCCGAGTTACTCCTGCATTTTGTGTCCATCTTCAAATGACGTCACGCGCTCCAGACGGCTGTGCAGACGACCTTCGCGGGACCGTCGCGCCTCAACGCGACCACAAGGTCGCGTAATTAGTGTGCCAAGGACACGCAAGTGGGACAGGGGGGCTTTAGAAGACGAACACGAAAGGGTTGTTGTACAATGCAAAAGACAGATCAAGGTGAATTAAAGTGACAGGGTCACCCCCCAGTCTCTCACTCCCCTCTATCAATAGACAGCTTCATAAACAAGAACCATGGTCTCACCCTAGAAGAGATATTTTCTTTATCTCCAACCTTCTCTACAACCTAATTCTTTCCTCGCTTTCAGTTCTGTGAAAGGTCTTCTCTCATCATAGATGCTTCCGCGCTTGCTAAGCATCGCTGTGTTGTCTGGTTTTATTTCAGAATTCCATCATCTTCTGTCTCAATACCCCTTCAGGGTATTCCCTATTCATTTTGATGCATTCCTAGATGTATACATTCCACCCCCAGGACTCCTTTTAAATTGCAACGCACTCCGAGGATCATTGTATTTTTAAACAGCGATGGGGATGGTTCCTGTTGTTGAACTCCCACAAACACATTGAAATGTATTGTTTCCTCTCTCGGGGATTCCCTGCAATGCCGACTTTCGCCTGAGATTTCCCTGGAAAAGTTGATTCACCGCGGGGTGTTTCAGACAACCCCGTCCGGCCGTCCGGAAGACGAGGCACGGAACGTGAACGCCGCCGCCACCGCCGCCGCCACCGCCACTCGGGCATAGCAGCAGCGCAGGTTAAGGAGAAGCGCGTATACGATTCTCCTTAACCTGCGCGCGCTCCTTGCTGGTGGCGCCCCGCGCTTTCTTTGCTTGGAACGGCGATGATTTCTTTGGCCCACGCGCGCTCGCGGACGTCGTTAGGTTCGTTGGCTCACGCGCGCTCGCGGACGTCGTTAGGTTCGTTGGCCCACGCGCGCTCGCGGACGTCGTTAGGTCCAAAGATCCTATAGGATCTTTGGTTAGGCTCGTTGGCCCACGCGCGCTCGAGGACGTCGTTAGGTTCGTTGGCCCACGCACGCTCGCGGCGCTGGGCCCACGTGCGCGCTGGTTAGCGAGATCGCCGTCATCGGTGCCGATTCCCCGTTGTGATTGGCGCCCTTTTTATATGGTCAGCGGCCGGTTCCTGTAAAAAGCAAAGATACTAGAGGTATCTTTGGTAAAAAGCAAAGATACTAGAGGTATCTTTGGTAAAAAGCAAAGATACTAGAGGTATCTTTGGTAAAAAGCAAAGATACTAGAGGTGTCTTTGGTAAAAAGCAACCACTTCACAAACACCTATGCCAGCCCGGACGAATATGCCTCAGTGAGAGCTCTTAAACAGGCCGGTGAACAAGCCAAGTCTACGCACTGAACAGTGAACTCCTCTGAAATGTTATGTTAGGCATCAAGAGTGTTTAATTATCACAAGTATCAGTAAGGAACAATCACATTTTTGCTTGCAGCAGTACAACAGGCCTGTAATATATAATAAACAAAAAAAACAATACGTTAATTACCCCATAAAATGCCTGAAGTTAGTGCGACCAATAACAGACGTTCATAGTTGAGATTAGCACTGTGTAGCAATGTTACAACATTTTGAGATTTAAAAAATTAAGTCTGTAATTTATCCCACCAGATAAAGCATAAAAAGAAGTTTAATTTGACACCTAATTCACTTTCATATCTTCAGTATTAAAAAGGTTATGGCCATTTTCATACTCGGAAATTAGCATCTTGTTCCCTATTGCTTTTCCATTGACTTAACACAAAAGCTGTGATCGAGGACAATCAAAAGCCCATAACTTTCTTAAAAATTAAGAGAACTGAAATAAATTTTCAGTTATTATAGATTGAAGCATTCTGAAACAAATATGAAACAATCTTACTTAGATGACTTGAAATTAAAACATATAATTAGTTAGTTACCTAATTGTAGCTAGTTACAAAATTCAATTACTAGATCTAAACACCTATCAATTTCTTAAGAATATATTAACATCTTTAAATAGCCTAAGTGTCCTAATAACATTCACACAATAATTCACAATATAACATAATTTTAAAATCTCATTGTCATGGATTTATACGCCAAATGGAAGGAATTGAATGTTTAATACCTGTAAATTAATGGCCATTTAAATCAACTTGCCTGTGGGTTTTTCTGGAACGCGACCATTTGGAACGTTGCGGTTTGCAGTGTTTTAGATCCCCATATCTGCATGGAAAACACTGCCGGTTGGTATGGGGAATAAATCACCGTTTTGCAACTTAAAATATGAACTAAAGGTATCTTAAGGACCACTTTTATACATAAAAATAAAACGCTTTCTTTTACCTGTCACCTACATGAAATCTGTCCCCGTTGTCAGCGTAGACGGCTTCAGAAGCTGATTTTAAAATCACTCCAGCGCTGAACGAGTCGGGCGATTAAAAAAAAAAAAAGACAGAACGCCCGTCGGAAAGATTCTTCAACAAAATCTTGCACTCCAACCAAATATAATCCAGGACAAGGTAAGAAAAAAAACGCGTTTTAACCCCGCTCCCCCCTCAAAACGCCAAAATCGCGTACACGGCCAGTGGCAGAATTGCAGCGCCGCTGAAGGTAAGTATTGTAACATACCTACTTGCAGCAGTACAACAGGCCTGTAATATATAATAAACAAAAAAAACAATACATTAATTACCCCAATACTGGTGTAAAATGCCTGAAGTTAGTGCAACAAATAACAGACGTTGTTCATAGTTGAGATTAGCACTGTGGTGTGTTCAAGAGCCTGATGTTTGTGGAAAAAGCTATTGAACCTGATGGGCACGGCTTACAGACCTTCCCGATGGCAGGAGTGAAATCAGAATGTGATAAGGGTAGTTTGGGTCTTTGATGCTGGCTGCCTATTTAAGGCAGTGCTTCCTATAGATCTCTTTGATGGTGGGGTGATTAGGATAGTCCTATCATTCATATCAGAGTTCGATCATGAGAAACAACAATGGTTGTTTAACAACTAGAGCTGCTTGCGTGAGCATGATGTGGTTGTCCTCTAGGTGCTCCAGTTTCCTCCAAATGGTGGGTGGGCTGGTAGATAAATTGGCTGATGAAGTTGTCCCTTTGAACAGAGTTGTGGGGATGGTACTGAGACACGTACCAATGTTTCCTATCAATGATGGTGCAAACACCAACATTAAGTGCGCTAGCCATAAAATGGCTCAACATCACTCAGCTGGACTCCTGGATCACCCAACTGAACTTCTCAGAAACTGCAGGTCCTTGGCAAAGTAGGCAGGATCGGTGGAGAGAGAAGCAATTGAGGTTTCAGATGAAGGAAATCAGTCCTGAATCTATTCCAAGCTCTGTTACAGCAAGAGATTACTGTGTGGACAGAGGAAAATATTCAAGGGTGTGTTCAAACCCTCTTGACAAAATGCAACATGCTGGGAATCTGGTGAAGGAGCATGATCCCTCTGTAATGTTTATACAATTCCAACTACTCCCTATAAATGCTGTAACACTCCTGAGGACTTCATGCAAATGCTGAAGCACAGCTGGGCACTAGATGAATGTCGATGCACTCCAAGAGATTCCTTGTAAATGTTGATATCACAGTGACCCCCTGTAAATATTAATAATCGTTCAGTTGTACTTGTAAATTATGACGTTTTACCAGAATCTCCGTACATAGTGACGCACTTTTGTGGATTCCATGTGAGTACTGATGGAGACCCTGAGGTTCTATCTAAATATTACTATTTCCCAAGGCCTTCCTGTAAATATTAATACAATCCCTGACACTCTCCGTAAAAGCAAAAATGTTCTCAGCTGTAGGCACGCATTTGCCCTGGGATGAGCAGTTCTGCTTCCCATTTGCTGTTCCCATTGCTTTATTAATCTTCAGCAAGTAATTTGATAAAAGCAGCAGAACACCACTCGTACACTTTCCCTTTGATCTTGATCATTCACCTGAAGAGAACGAGCTGAATTTGCTACATCTATCAATAATGTTCCTTGCAGATATGATTCATGTGCTTGTGAAGGTAGTTACTTAAGTGATCATATGAGTTGAGTTCTATTGAAATCAAGACCAAATCAAGACTGCAGTGCTTTATTCTAACAATTTTCAGAAAATACTATTTGACTTTTTTGAATGAGACCATTAATTTTGAACTCAATTCTTGCTCATCTTTTGAATCAACCATAATGATGTGGTTAGTCAAATCCTCATGTATTTGGAATGAATAAAATATGCGTGATCTGGTACATCTGTTTATTGTGTGTCCTTCCCCACCCAGGGAGAATCAGCCTTTGGATCAAACAGGAAGAATCTGGAGTCTTTATTTGCTTTGTTTTCCAAAAACCGTGAGTGCTTGCAGATATTGATATGACAAATACTTTGAAATTAAGGCAACTCTGAAATTTTGTCATGGCTGTGACAATGGGGAAGCCTGAGGGATTTTCAATTGTAATCATTGGTGTTTTCAGGCTGGTGATGACATTGGAAAATGTCACAATTCTTTCCACTGAAGCTGTTCCAAGAACATTATGAACTGCATGGGTTGCTTGGCCAAGTTGCTTGCTTATCCTGCAGGACATAGGTTAATCTAGCCTCCTTAACTGCCGATAGTAAGTTTTGGATTCCCAACTTCATTGGTTTGGAAGGCAGCAGCATATCCACCAGTCCAATCTCTGAGTGTTCTCCCTCCTGCTGCTGAGTGATGGAAAGGTTAACTAACTTGCCACTGATTCATGTTCTAAGCTTTCATTGAGTGTTGTCAGGTTTATTGTCATATGCACAATTACAGTGGGAAAAAAAGGTAGAATGTAAATCTTGCTTGCAACAGCATCACAGGCACATAGACTCACAGAGCATATGTAGAAACATAAATCATGCATAAATTCTTCAAGATTGCAAAAATAAAAAGACTGCATAAAATACAAGGCGCAAGTGCAAAAATACACAAATAGAAAACCAATCTGTGGTAGTGTGAGAGGTGGCCCATAGTGCTCCATGCCAAAGCAGGATCAGGGTCACACAGATCTGTTCAAGAGTGTTTCCCAATGTTCAGGTTTTCTACAAGCTCAAGTCAAGGGTGTCATTGTCATTTGTCCCAAAATGGAACAATTAAATTCTTACTTGCAGCAGCACAACAGATATGTAAACACAGTACATCCATAATAACAACAAAAGAAAGTTCAGTATATATATAGATATATATTTATATATATGGATATTATTATATATATTTATATATATATATCCTCAATCCACTCAGGAAGTAGATGCGTTAATGGGCTTTCTTTGTGATTGCATCAATGTGCTGGCTCCAGGACAGATCTTCAGAGATATGCATGTCCAGGAATTTGACTCTCCCCACCACAATCCTGTCAATGAAGACATGTTTGTGGATCCTCATCCTTCCTCTTCCAAAGTCTACAATCAGTTCCTTGGTTTTACTGACGTTGAGAGCAAGATTGTCGTACTGGCACCATTTGGCCATTCAATCTCCCCCCTATACTCTGACTCATCGTCATCTGTAATTCGTCCAACAACCGTGGTGTCATCGGCGAACTTGAAGAACTTGAAGAGCTGCACCAATGTTCTGAGTTAATATTAGAACTTTCTTCAGTAATTAATTGAGCATTCAAGTGGAAGGTTGTGGAGGCAATATAAAATATTTTTGGTTGGTGACATAATTTTTAAGCCACACTGCTTTAAATCATCAATTGCCATTTTATTACAATGCCAAGATCTTTGAGCAGATGGCCACTGCATAGCAAATGAATAAGGAACAGGAACAGATAATTTCTGTTTGAGCCCTTCAGATGGTAATAATGCTGAGATTAGGCAAACAGGAACAGTTTGTCCTTTCAGAAAAACAATGGGGCATATAAAATGAATTAAGTATTCAACCATGCAATCCTAAAGGGCCTGTCTCACTAACACGACTTTTCAGCGACTGTCTTTGACCTTCAAGCTCGAGGGCACTCGCCTGATAAACCTCGAGCTGGATCGACCGTCAGCGATAAAAAAGCGAGCCGATCGACCGTCTGCACACATACACAAACACATCGCAAAGGCGGGGGCCGGGGGAAGCGCTGTCTGAAATTCACACCCGCGTTGAACAGGAAGGTAAAAGACGGCTGACACAGTTACGGTAAGTCCTTTAGAGAGCACGGAGGGGGGGGGGGGGGGGGGGGGGGGAGAGAAGGGAGGAGAAGGGGGAGAGAAGGAGTGGAGACACCTTTAAGAAGCCAGACAACTTTTAATAAAGTTTAGCGGGCATTTAACATTACCGGTCAGTTTACCTTTTTTTTCTCAACGAGCTTTACCTTAGACTACCTTCGATTACCTTCAATTGCCTTTGACTACCTACGATAGCATTACGACCTACTACGACCTACCTCGACTAAACTATGAGTAAAAAAATATCGATTTTTTCCATGTTGACTTTTTTTACTCGTGGGCATTTTTCAGCATGTTGAAAAAACCGCCGCGACCTAGCTGAGGCCTTGTGTACACGGGGACCACTCTCAAGCATGAAGGAGAGTTACAAAGACCTCCGAGGACCTCTTGTCGACCATGCTGCGAGTATGAGACGAGGGCAAACTCTTCTAAACTTGCGAATTAGGTCCCTGCGGTGGGACAGGCCCTTAATAAACCAGGGATTGGCATACTATTAGTAGAGTTAACACTGCAATGGGAGCTGGCCACAAGGATGAATGTTTGAGAAATAAACATAAGTGTTGACAGGTGACACGCTAACACAATTGTAGGATCTACTGAATTCCATGACAGAAAGCAAAGAGCAAACGACACTTAGCTGAGCCAGCCACCTTGTGTCACGTTTATTCCAGAAGCCCCTTTTACCTACATTCTCACCAATCATAACCCGTGTGCAGATAAGACCAATTAGTGCGTCTGTCCTTGTAGTCGTAATTGAGCTCTTGTGGCTGGACCTTTTTATGAGGCTGCTGGCCAGTCGTCCGCAGTGATAGGCTATATGCAAAACCACCGTGGGCGTGAAGGCGCCACAGCTCCCCCCTCAGCCACCGAGTCATACAAGGTGGCGACTGCCTGCCCCGTACCGGTCTGGCGGTTGATTTTACTGCCTGATCTTGTTTGGTACTGAAGTGTGCGAGGTCTTTGACAGTGTTGGGGTCTTGTGACTTCACCGGTTCAGTGGGTGAGGTAGTCGGTTGGTTCTCGAAGTATGCTGGCTTTAACCAGTCAACGGATATGGTGTCAGTTTTTCCATTCCGATTGATCACAAAACTCTTGGGTAGGTGTTAGATGGCTTGGTAAGGGCCATCATATGCTTGCTGAAGAGGTCGGAGGACGGCGTTGTTTCGGACCAAAACATGTGTGCAGCATTGGAGGTCAGCAGGCACGTAGTCCATTGCAGGTGTTCGCCGTGTCGGTGTTGGCCTGAGTAGCTGCATAATTCGCCATAATCGATCGACATACCTGCTTAGATCATAGGATCTGTCTGTGGGGATTGGTTCGACAAATTCGCCGGGCAGCTTCAGAATTGTGCCGTAAACCATTTCCGCCGACGAACATCTTAGTTCTGATTTCACCACTGTCCGAATGCCAAGCAGAACTAGAGGTAACCGTTCATTCCAGTTTGACGCGTCTCCCCGGCTGCCAGAGCAGCTTTCAACTGGCGATGGGACCGTTCTATAAGACTTGTGGATGATATGCAATTGTTTGAATCCGGTTCGTACCCAAGAGGTCGGTTAGTGTTTGAAACAGAGCAGACTCGAATTGCGGTCCACGGTCTGTTGTGATCATACTTGGGACCCCAAAGACCGAAATCCATCGGTCAACAAAAGCGCGGGCTATTGTTAACGCTGAAATGTTGATGACTGGGATAGCATCTTGCCATCTTGTGAACCAGTCTTCACAAGTGAGCAGATATGTGTAGTTTCTTGACGGTGGGAGTGGGCCGACAAAGTCCAGGTGGTAGTGCTCAAAACGGATGTTCGGTACTGGAAACTCACCGAAAGGGGTTATAGTGTGCCTGGAGATCTTGGATTGTTGACACGGTAGACAAGTCTTCGTCCATAATCCAATGTCATGCTTGATGAAAGGTCAGATGAAATGTTCGGAGATTAGTTTTATCATAGCCTTATTGCTCGAATGTGATAAGTAGTGCTGCGCGCTGTAAACTCAACACATCGTTCTAGGCACAAATGGCCTTGGTTTGCCAGTGGAAGTGTCCCATATGATGGTTTCTCACGTGTCACCGATAGCTATATCTTCCAATTTTAGGGCTGTATGCGTCATGGATAAGATCGGGATAAGTATGCTGCGCGCGAGCCATGGCATAAAAAATATGAGTGTGGCCACATTCAGAGCATCCACCTCCAGTCTTGATAGGACGTCGGCAAACAGATTTGCTTTTCCTTAAATGTGCCTGATGTCACTGGAGAATTGAAGAACTAAGTCCAAGTGGCAGATTTCCTGCGGTGAATAGCTCCCCACTTGTACGAGTAGTGTATGTGAGCGGTTGGTGATCCGTATAAATAGTGAAGGGACGGCCATCCAACAGATGGCGGAAATGCTTGACGGCGAGGTACATGGCCAAAAGTTCTCGCCCGAACCTACTGTACCTCATCTGAGTGGGTGATAATTTTGATGAAAATAATGCCAGGGGCTCCCACCTGCCATTGACACGCTGCTCCACGACGGCTCCCATGGCGTTGACGGAGGCGTCAGTGGTGAGTGAATATAAGGCATTGGGCCTATGATGGACCAGCAAAGTTGCGTCGGCGAGAGTCCTCTTAGCGGCGTTGAAGGTTTGCACTGCATCCTCGGGTAAACACAACGGTTTCTTTGAAGAGGATTTGTCCAAACCTTTGAGTAAGTTGGTCAGGGATAATAGGGAACCTACGGCGTTCGGTAGAAAGCGGCGGTAGAAATTAATCATCCCCAAAAATTGCCTTAATTGGTTTAACGAATTTGGCACTGGGTAGTTTCGGATTTCCTGCACCATTGATTCGCCAGGCAGGATGCCGTTCTCCGTCACACGATGCCCGAGGAAAGTGAGTTCGCAAGCACCAAACACGCATTTGTTCGTGTTAATGACAATGCCATGTTCATCGAGAGGCCTGAACAGTAATCCGAGGTGTTTCTGGTGTTCGTCTTCACTGGAGCTCGCGACCAACACGTCGTCAATGTATGAGTAGACGAAATTGAGGCTGGAGAGTACGTGGTCCATGAAACACTGGAACGATTGTGTTGCGTTCCGTTAACCATAGAAACATAGAAATTAGGTGCAGGAGTAGGCCATTCGGCCCTTCGAGCCTGCACCGCCATTCAATATGATCATGGCTGATCATTTCCAACCAAACGGCATCCGTAGAAATTCGAATGTCCTGAACGGAGTGACCACGGCTGTCTTGAGAATATCGGCAGGCCCGACTGGAATTTGATAATACGCGCGCACGAATATGCGAATACCTGCTTACCCTGTAGGTTTGCAGAGAAATCCTGCAAATGTGGGCTGCTGTATCGATCTGGAATAATGGCATTGTTTAGTGAATGGTAGTCGCTGCAGGGTTGCCAATCTCCGGGAGACCTCTTCGGGACCATGTGAAGAGGTGATGCCCAGAAGCTCTTAGACCTGCGGTTAATCCCAAGCTCCGAAATATGGTCAAATTCAACCTTTGCAACTGAGGCGATCAACTTTGAGGTGATTTATCAAAATTGGAGGGTAGCGGGTCTGAATATGATGCGTGACAGAGTGATATCATTGTGCCGGTAAGACGGAGTTATTAGTCGTGGAAATTGTTTAAGTAACTCCTGATATGGGCCGGTGCTGGGTTGGAGGCTGGTGAGGTGAGAGATAGTCATTGCCGGATGTCAGATACAGTTTACCTGTGCGCGGGTGCAATAAGCACCGATTTTTAAAATCCACCAGCAAAGAAAAATGTGAAAGGAAATCCGCTCCGATAATGGGTTTTGATATGTCTGTGAAAATCCAGCGACACGTGAGTGTGACTCATTTCTGACCAAATATCTGTATGCTAGAATTGTTTGCGTCGGTAAGAACACATCCGGGGTTAGGGTGAAAATGCTCCTGGGATCTGGGAGGAACAACCGATAACTCGGCGCCGGAGTGAATGAGATATTGCATACCCGAAAGGCGGTCGCTGAGAAAAAGGCAGTGGCTAGTTTGCCCACGGGCAGCAGGTGTCTCTACTGCCGGGCCTCGTCGTTTGCCGGGTGTTGATGTTTGTAGAAGGAGCAATGAGGTTGACACGACCGGGCCGCTGCACCATATTTCCAGTGTTTCCAGCAAATGCGTTGGGCGTCGCCACAGCCCCGTCCCCGACTTCCAAGGCTTGTGTTAAACTTGAAACGGGGATGGTTCTGCAGGGCTGTCAAAGCCTCGACTTGCGCAGTGAGTGCTGCAATTTGCTGTTCCTGCTGTACATTTTCCGGCTTTACTGTTGTTGCATTAACCACAGTCGATTGCAGCGCAGTAGTTGTCTCCATGACAAGGTCGGCCTGTTTTGCGAGCTCGTCTATGCTGGCCGATTTAAAATTATCTATCAGGTGCCCCTGCACCTGAGTAGGCATGCAGCGGTGAAACTTCTGTTTCCAGACATCGCCGTCAATCTTTTAGTCTACCGCCAGCCTGCGCCATCTCCGCAGCATTTGTGATGGCCTCCTATCACCAAGAATATCATCTCCCAGCAGCTCCGAAATGTAGGCTTGCTTCGGGGGCTGCGTTTGCTCCAAGATAGCGGATTTAAGCACGTCGTATGGCGTAATTTCTTCAGGATTAATGAGCACGTCCTCTACTTCCTATGCGATCTGCTCACCGAAGACAAGCTGCTAGGAACCCGAATTTTGTCCGTTGGCTCGTGACATTGAGTGAGTGAAATTGAGCTTCTAGTATTGAAAACCACGCTCTCGTGTTGGTTGTAAAAAGAATTGGAACGTCGAGTTTCACTTCGTCGACAGACACCATGTCACTTTTATCGTCATACATTTCGTGAGTAAGTAGAAGGTTGTGTGCAGCAACGGGGTCACCAGTTGAAGGATCTACTGAATCCCACAACAGAGAGCAAAGAACAAACGACATTTAGCTGAGCCAGCCACCTTGTGTCACGTTTATTCCACAAGCCCCTTTTACCAACATTCTCACCAATCATAACCCGTGTGCAGAGAAGGACAATTAGTGGGTCTGACGTTGGAATTGTTATTGAGCTCTTGTGGCTGGACCTTCTCGTGAGGCTGCTGGCGAGTCTCCAGCGGTGACAGGCTGTATGCAAAACCGGTGTGAAGGCGCCACACAGTGTTAAGTTATTGGACTCACAGCCAGAGGTTTTCACTGTTGACCTAGTATCATGAGTTCAATTTCCGCTAGGACTACTGAGAAATTTAAGATCAGATACTTAGGTAGTTAATAATAATCGGGATTGTTTAAAAACCCTTTAGAGTCACTTTTAGTCTTTTAGAACGGAGATGAGGAAACACTTTTTCACACAGAGAGTTGTGAGTCTGTGGAATTCTCTGCCTCAGAGGGCGGTGGAGGCCGGTTCTCTGGATACTTTCAAGGGAGAGCTAGATAGGGCTCTTAAAGATAGCGGATTCAGGGAATATGGGGAGAAGGCAGGAACGGGGTACTGATTGTGGATGATCAGCCATGATCACATTGAATGGCTCGAAGGGCCGAAGGGCCTACTCCTGCACTTATTGTCTATTGTCTTCAGAAAATGGGCCCATTTGTGACTCCAGATCCGTCAATGTGGTTGGCATTTAAATATCTACTCAGTTAAGGGACGAATAAAAAATGCTTATTGTCAGTGCAGTCAGCTTCCTGAGAAAGAATTCCAGAGCCTAAATGAATAAGTATGTGAGAGAGCTAGCAAGCATAACATTAATTTATTTAGCAACAAAAGGTCCCAAGATCAAAATAGAAAAAGATGTATATACTCAACAGACTGTATTTGTGGAGATAAAAATAAATGTAATGTTCACTTTGCTCAATAGACAATAGACAAAAGGTGCCATTCGGCCCTTCGATCCAGCACCGCCATTCAATGTGGCTGATCATCCACAATCAGTACCCCGTTCCTGCCTTCTCTCCATATCCCTGAAGTCCGCTACCCCTAAGAGCTCTATCTAACTCTCTTGACCTAAAAATGTTAATTGCATTTCTCCTGACGTCTGATCCGTGTGCGGACGCGGCGCCGACAGACAAGAAGCCGAAGCAAAGAAGCCGAAGCCAAAGAACCGAATAGAAACAAGGCCGAAACGCCAATGAACTGAAAGAGTCCGAAGACGAAACGCCTACTAACCGAAAGGATGGGACGCCTAAATGCAAACTAACTAAAAGGGCGGTACGCCTAAACGCCAACGAACTGAAAGATTACGTCGCCTATAAGCAAACTTACTGAATGGCCACTCATTCGAAACGCCACCTACCCGAAAGGCGGCGGCGCCAACAGATCAAAGGACCGACTGCCGCTCAACAGAAAAGTCCAATAACGGACTTGACGTTGGCGGCCTCTTCTTTCTTCTCTTCCAGTGGTGTACGTTGTTCCTGTGTTGGAAGTGGGGGTGGTTGGGCCAACATTTATGCTAAGTGGTGGAAGTAACATATTATTGTACAAGTTTATGGAAAGGTTTAAGAGGATAACAGCCAAATGCAGGATAATGGAATGAGCTCAGAAAGGCACCATGGTCAACATTGTCAAATTGAGCCGAAGAGCCTGCTTCTATGCTGTATAACTCTATGGCGCCTTAGTCAAAGCGATATGATTCCACAATGGATCAAATGGATCCTTGCATTCCTTAAAAATTAATTCATGAATGGAAATGGACAATTAAATGATCAAAACGGGGATGAGTGTTTGTGGAACTCCCCAAATCTGTGTTGTGGAGGATAGCACCTGAGTTCAAAGAACCCATTAGATGAGCTTAATAAAGTCTACAAAGTCAAGAAGAGGTGGATGGCTTTGGTCTAGTAGAAAGTTAATACAGATCAGTGAAAGTCAACTGCAATAGAATACCAATTTTGCCTACACTGCTGCAGACAAAATAGATTATCCAAAATCTTCACTCCCTCAGTTCCTGTTAAAAATTATCAGCATCCCTTGGGCCACACATACTTCGTTAGTTTATACAGGATAAAGAGCTGAATCATAATAAACAACTCAAAGTTTAGGCTGGGCACAAAACTTGTATAAACTGTTGATCCAAATGCAAATTCATAACATACTCACCAGATTTACTCATTCATTCAAGTAATTGGTATTTCTGCAACAGTGCACTACAATAATATGAACTTTATTAACATAGGTCAGAGATGAAACTGCCATGTTTGTAAGTGTTATGCGACCCAACTTCTATGAAATGGAAAACAGTTGTAATTCAGGGTCATACGAGATAGATTGGAAAGTCAGTAATCTTTTTACTGGGCCCTTCATGCAATTTAGGGAATATTATATGTAAGGTTTAATTCATGCATATAAGAAACAGAAACAAGAATAAGTCAACTCCCATCTGAGTATGTGATACAATTCACAAAGATCATGGATCATCTGATCATTGACTTCATTCTTACCTGCTCCCCATGATTCCCTTCTCGCTAAACAATCTGTTTCTCAGCTTTGAATATGACTCAGCATCGACAAATCTCTGGGATGGAGAGTTCCAAAGAATTACAGAATTCTGCTGGAGGAAATTATTCCACATCTCAGTCTTAAATTGGTATTGATTTATCCAGAGACTTTGCTTCCTAGTTCCAGATTCTTCTCACAGGAATTCATCCGACCAAGGAAGAACAAGGGAAGGCCTTGGAACTTTATTTTCGCCTTCCATCACAGTGAGGAATGTGTAGGAGTCACTGTGATGGATGTTTATGTTAAACTGTGTTTTCTGAGTCTGTTGCTTTTTTAAATTGTATGACTGACCTGGCCAGTGAATTTCACTACACCAATTGGTGTATGTGACAATAAATGAACTTATGAACTCATCCATCGGCATCTATCAGCTCAAACCCCTGAAAAAGCAGGAAATGTCAGAAATATTCAGTAGATAGGGCAGCATTTGTGGAAGAGAAGGTTGATGTTTCAGGTTGAAAACATTTCATAACCTTTTAACAAGGGCAAATGGAGACAAGGATGTGAATAACATAAATGATTTTGGTGCTGATTGAAAGTAAATTGTAAAAGTTGTGAATAGCTGAAGATGTATCAGGGTGAATTTATTGTGCTTGCACCTCTGTGTAGTGAGTGGTAGAATCTGGGGGGATGAGAATCAATAGCAGGGATTACAAAATGATTAATGGAGGATTAATGTAAATGGTGATTGATGATTGGCATGGATTCTGTGGGTTTAAAAGTCAGAGTTTGCACAGTATCTCTCTATGATTCCAATTATTTCCACTTCTCCTTTATAACTAAAATTTTTTTTTACAGCATCATAGAGGCATGCAGCATGAAGCAGGCCCCTCAGTCCAAAGGGATCGTGCTCCCGGACTGCTAATTCCCATTTGCCCACATTTGGCCCATATTTGTCTTAATCCTTTCATATCTATGTACCTATCCAAAGGTCTTTTAAATCTTGCTATTATACCTCTCTCAACCACTTCCTGTACATTTATGGAACCGTAGTAGAGATGGTTGAATGCTACAAGTTCTTAGGGATAAATATCAACAACAATTTGTCCTGGACCAACCAAATTGAAGCAATGACCGAGAAAGCAGACCAACACCTCTACTTCCTTAAAAGGCTTTGGAGGTTCGGAGGTACACAAAAATGCTGGAGAAACTCAGCGGGTGCAGCAGCATCTATGGAGAGAAGGAAATAGGCAACGTTTCGGGCCGAAACCCTTCTTCAGACTTAGTAATCAAAATATTGAGTAAGAGTTAAAAAGACTACCTCTACTTTTAAATTTAGGTTTGATAACATATTGGGGGTTTGGAGCAAGGTAACAGTCAGCACTAAGTGGGATTACATTAAATTTCAAGAGAACATGAATAATAAACACGCATAATGGTCTAAGAATTGTCAAATTAAGTTCATCTCAGACAGTGTGAGGTAGGGCGTTTTGGCAGGAAGGAAATAAGTCACATGTAGCATTGCAGACACAGAGTCTAGATGTTGGAACCTTGAGCAAGAAACAAACAGCTAGAGAAACTCAGCGGGTCAGTCAGCATCTGTGGAGGGAACTGGAGTAGTCGACATTTTGAGTCAGAAACCTTCAGAGGATAGGATTACTTATAATAAATGGATCTTGAAATGCAAAGATTAACGATCAGTATAGTCATGAAGAAGGCAAACAAAGCACTATTAATAGAGAAATGAAAAGTAGAGGAGTTATCTTTAGTTTAGTTTAGTTTCTTGCTGCATCGTACCGTTATCCCAGTTTTGCATTTTACACACGAGGGGCAATTCATAGAAGCCAATTAACCTACAAACTTGCATGTCTTTGGAATGTGGGAGCAAACCGGAGCATATTGAGAAAACCCAAGTGGTCACAGGAAGAACATACAAATTTCATACAGATAGTCAGGATCAGTCCCGGGGCTCTGGTTTCATAAGGCAGTTCTACTGCTGCACCACTGTGCCGCTCATAAGTTATGTTTTGCCTGTATTAAACCTAGATAGAAACACACGATATCTGCTGGTACAGCTCATGCATTGAAACATCACAGAGAACAGGGCAAAGATTTACTAGGGAATGGCAATAACAAATGACAGAGTATACAGTACATATAGAAAGGATGAATTTACTGGGTATTTATGTTTGGAAGATGAGGCATGACCTAATAGAGGTCAATGAAATTATAAATTGTTAAGATACAGGGGAAATATTTCCACTGTGGCGAAGAGTATCAATATAAGATGGAACCAAGATTCTGCAGAAAACAAAGTGCTGGAGGTACTCAGCAGGCCAGGCAACATCTGTGAATAGAAATGGACTGATAATGTTTCGGGTCGGGATCCTTCTTCAGATTTCTTCAGTCTATCAATATAACGTATCCAGAGAAATTAAGCCAAAATTTGTTTACCCAAAGGATGAAGCTCACTTCCCCAGGGAGAGATTGAAATATGTTCATAAGTGATAGGAGCAGAATTAGGCCATTCGGCCCATCAATCTACTCTGCCATTCAATCATGGCTGATCTATATCTTCCTCCTAACCCCATTCTCCTGCATTCTCATAATCCCTGACACCCGTACTAATCAAGAATGTATCTATCTCTGCCTTAAATATATCCATTGATGCCCCGACAGCCTTTAGTGGCAATGAATTCTACACTCTGACTAAAGATAAATATTGATGCATTTATGAGGAAGCTGAGCAAGCAAATGAGGGTGAAGGGAAGAGAGGCCAACAGTAATTGAAATAGATTGGGGAAAGCCGATGGAAGATTCAAATGGAAAAAGAAAGCCAGCCTGGGCAAACTAAACTGAATATGCAGTGTATCTTATGCATGTGATTCATGAAAGTCTCCCAGGCCAGGATCATTACGGGTTGGATAGAGAGCATAGTTTCCTCAACACTCCACAACATACAGCATGCAGGGATGTTGCCAGGAATGGAGGGCTTGCGTTATAAGGAGATTGGATAGGCTGGAACTGTTTTCCCTGGAACTTCGAAGTCTGAGAGGTGATCTTATAGAGGTTTATAAAATCACGAGGAGCAAAGATAATGTAGATGGTTACAGTCATTTTTCCCAGAGCAGGGAAGCCTAAAACAAGGTTTAAGGTGATAGGAGCAGGTTTTTCACACAGAAGTTGGTGCAGAGAAAGCAGTAGAGGCAGGAATAATTACAATGTTTAAAAGATATTTGTACATGTATATGTGTAGGGAAAGTTTAGAGGGATATGAGCAAATCAGAGAAACAGGGACTAGCTAGGGCAGGAATGGATGAGTTGAATAACTACGACTCTGTGACATTCCCAGGTCACTGGAAATACAAGACAAAGAAAGGTAAAGCACTTTCCACCATTTGGTGTAACACGTATCATAGCTTTGTGCCAACTATAAATAATAGACTGACTGCATAAACTTATTGAATATCAAAATAATTACAATGCAAGGACACAGGTTACACAGCCAGATGTTACTGGTTAATGCCTCTCAAATGGCACATTGTTTAGAATGTGGTTTTCCGTGAAACAGGTGCATTTAATGGAATGTGGTTTGGCAATTCAGAACTAGTTCCTTGAACCTGGGATGCTTTTCCCTGAGGGATAGTACTAGGAGAGGAACAGAAGTGGGAGTGGGGTTGTATTGGGAAAGGAGCTGTTGTGAGAGAGAGGCACTTATATGAGCAGGTCCGTAGTAGGACAGGGGCTGAATTTGAAGAGGGGCTAGACTTGAAGAGTAGCTGAATTGGGAGAGGGGCTGTAGAGGAAGATGATAATTCATGTGAAGGAAGTTGTGATGTGAGAGGGCATTAGATTTGGGGAGGGGCGCTGTACTAGCAGGGGGCAGTACTGGGGGGGTGGGGACACACGCACAGTACTCAGAAGGGGCATGGTACTGAGGCAGGCTGTGCAGGAACGGGCAGTACTGGGAGAGGCGTTCTACAGGGAGAAGGGTTGTCCTTGGAGAGCGAATCTACGCATGGAGGTGGTTGCTAGCAGAGTCATATTGGATGGAAACAGACCCTTCAGCCCATACTACCCGAGAGAGCAGGCTATTCTAGACTGGGTATTGAGTAATGAGGAAGGGTTAGTTAGCAGTCTTGTTGGGCGTGGCCCCTTGGTTGTGTTCTTCATTAGGATGGAGAGTGACATAGTTAATTCAGAAACAAGTGTTCTGAACTTAAAGAAAGGTAACTTTGAGGGTATGAGACGTGAATTGGCCAAGATAGACTGGCAATTGATTCTTAAAGGGTTGACGGTGGATATGCAATGGAAGGCATTTAAAGACCACATGGATGAACTACAACAATTGTTCATCCCAGTTTGGCAAAATAATAAATCAGGGAAGGTAGTTCATCCATGGATAACAAGGGAAATCAGGGATAGTATCAAAACAAAAGATGAAGCATACAAATTAGCCAGAAAAAGCAGCCTACCAGAGGACTGGGAGTGGGAGTCCAGCAGAGGAGGACAAAGGGCTTAATTAGGGAAGGGGAAATAGATTATGAAAGAAAACTGGCAGGGAACATAAATACTGACTGCAAAAGCTTTTATAGATATGTGAAGAGAAAAATATTAGTTAAAACAAATGTAGGCCCCTTGCAGTCAGAAACAGGTGAATTGATCATGGGGAACAAGGACATGGCAGACCAATTGAATAACTACTTTGGTTCTGTCTTCACTAAGGAAGACATAAATAATCTGCCGGAAATAGCAGGGTACCGGGGGTCAAATGAGATGGAGGAACTGAATGAAATCCAGGTTAGTCGGGAAGTGGTGTTGGGTAAAATGAATGGATTAAAAGCCGATAAATCCCCAGGGCCAGATAGGCTGCATCCCAGAGTGCTTAAGGAAGTAGCCCCAGAAATAGTGGATGCATTAGTGATAATTTTTCAAAACTCTAGATTCTGGAGTAGTTCCTGAGGATTGGAGGGTAACTAATGTAAACCCACTTTTTAAAAAGGGAGGGAGAGAGAAAACGGGGAATTACAGACCAGTTAGCCTAACATCAGTAGTGGGGAAAATGCTAGTCAGTTATTAAAGATGGGATAGTAGCACATTTGGAAAGTGGTGAAATCATTGGACAAAGTCAGCATGTATTTATGAAAGGTAAATCATGTCTGACGAATCTTATAGAATTTTTCGAGGATGTAACTAGTTGAGTGGATAAGGGAGAACCAGTGGATGTGTTATATCTGGACTTTCAGAAGGCTTTCGACAAGGTCCCACATAAGAGATTAGTATGTAAACTTAAAGCACACGGTATTGGGGGTTCAGTATTGATGTGGATAGAGAACTGGCTGGCAGACAGGAAGCAAAGAGTAGGAATAAACGGGTCCTTTTCAGAATGGCAGGCAGTGACTAGTGGGGTAACGCAAGGCTCATGCTGGGACCCCTGCTATTTACAATATATATTAATGATTTGGACAAGGGAATTGAATGCAACATCTCCAAGTTTGCAGATGACACGAAGCTGGGGGGCAGTGTTAGCTGTGAGGAGGATGCTAGGAGGCTGCAAGGTGACTTGGATAGGTTGGGTGAGTGGGCAAATGCATGGCAGATGCAGTATAGTGTGGATAAATGTGAGGTTATCCACTTTGGTGGCAAGAACAGGAAAGTAGACTATTATCTGAATGTTGGCTGATTAGGAAAAGGGGAGATGCATCGAGACCTGGGTGTCATGGTACACCAGTCATTGAAAGTAGGCATGCAGGTGCAGCAGGCAGTGAAGAAAGCAAATGGTATGTTAGCATTCATAGCAAACGTATAAGAGCAGGGAGGTTCTACTTCAGTTGTACAGGGCCCCGGTGAGACCACACCTGGAGTATTGCGTACAGTTTTGGTCTCCTAATCTGAGGAAAGACATTCTTGCCATAGATGGAGTACAGAGAAGGTTCACCAGACTGATTCCTGGGATGGCAGGACTTCCATATGAAGAAAGACTGGATAGACTCGGCTTGTACTCGCTAGAATTTAGAAGATTGAGAGGGGATCTTATAGAAACTTACAAAATTCTTAAGGGGTTGGACAGGCTAGATGCAGGAAGAATCCAGAACAAGGGGTCACAGTTTAAGGATAAGGGGGAAGTCTTTTAGGACCGAGATGAGAATTTTTTTTTTCATACAGAGAGTGGTGAATCTGTGGAATTTTACTTCGGAATCACGTGAGTGATTCCGTGAAGAAGCCCCGCCAGTCCGCATGCGTGTCATATCATCGTTCACATGGCGAAGCACCGGACTGACAGGCAAGTCACTCCTGCCAGCGGTAAGATTAAACCTGCAGGTAAGTTTTTAATACTTACCAGATTGTGTTTTCTTGCAGGAACCTCTTCTTACAGAGGTTTCCTGCTGGATGATGAAGCTACCAAGGTCATTATGATAGACGAACAGTATTCAGCGTTGCTCCAGTAATCTGGTCAGCAAAATTTCAGTTATATTATAAACTGATGGGGCTCTAAGGTGGAAAATTATGAATGCCATCTAGTTCAGAGGCGGAGGAGATTTGCATCAATTAACAATTATTCCGTTCTTGGTATGAACTACCTATAGACACTAGGTGCATTCTATAGGTTAAATGGTTATTGAGTGAATGTGCATAATCTGCATGCTTAAACGTTAAGTTGATCACTATGGTGGTGGCGTATGTTAGTCACATGGGTGCGATCAAGACAGAATATCCTGTAATAATTTATCTAATCTCAATTTACGTTCGAATATCATCACGTATAATAGTAAGATTAAACGAGAACTTACCAGTTTGAAGTTTGATCTGTATTTTATGAGGAGTTACGATGAGGGATTATGTGAAGAACCCGCTCAGTGCGCAGGCGCGGCATACTTCCAAGCAGCGGTGTGGAATCACAGATAGACACAGTTATTTTGAAGTAAACATAGTAAAGATAAGGAGACATCAATTTATTAGTTTGATCCATATAATGAGGGTGGGAGCGGAGGGCACGTAATCCCTCATCGTAACTCCTCATAAAATACAGATCAAACTTCAAACTGGTAAGTTCTCTATTAATCTTACTATTGTACTTCGGAGTCACGTGAGTGACTACGTGAAGATTTCAAAGCTCTGTGATTTCAAACCGTGTAACAGTTTCATTTAACTCACTGCCGAAGTTCTTGAGGGAGGAAGTGTTATCGTAATGAACCAATGAGTCTATTTGTAGAAAAACACAATGGTATTTTTTAAACAATAACAACAAAGAATTAAGTTGCTCCCCTGGGCTTAAATTAAATATTTGCAGTTCGTAAATCTTTACTGCAAATAAACCAGGTTTTGCCAACGGCTTATTATAAAATTTCTGAACGGTCTTTTCCCTTCCCACCATCCTGCTGTAGACAGGATGTGGTCTATAGGCATGTCCATTCTTTAGCCGTCGACATGGATGCTGCCCTGGTGGAATAAAATTTGTACATGTTAGTGTTTATCCCAGCAGTTTCTAGCACCTGCTTGAGCCATCTCGCAATGGTTTGGCTCGTACCTCACCATAAGGTTTTTGTGACTGACCCACAAGGCTTTTCATCTCCCTCGAATATTCTGGTTGTGTCTATATAGGATAGTAGGTGGGTCATGGCACATAACCGTGGTTCTGGTGGGTAAGCCACGACTGGATTAGGTGTTCCCGGTCTGCTCTGTTTGACCAGTCGCTGGATAACGACAGATCTGGTCTGGAGCTGTGATCATGTTGTCCAGTCGCAATAGGTGTAGTGACTGGACCCTCTGAGCGGATACAAGTGCCATCAACATGAGCGTCTTTAGTGTAGCTTGCTCGAGGCCGGGGGATCTGGCTGGTGGCCATTCCCTGAGATATGTCAGGACCACACTGATATCCCAAATATGGGTATACCTGGGCTTAGGGCTTGATATTGTAAATGCCCTTCATCAGTTTTACCACCAGTGGATGGGATCCCATCGCCTGTTGTCCTGCCGCTGGTTTGAGATAAGCAGAAAGAGCACTCTGCGCTGTGTTGATGGCACTGTAGCTGATCCCTACATCTTGGTGTAGATGGCCAGGAACTCCAGTATGTTGGTGGCTGTAGCTGTTGCGTATGTTGTCCATGTTTCCTGGCAGTACTTCTCCCTTTTTTGATGCTGGTTAAGTACTGCCTCTTGGTGGATGTTCGAAGGGATGCCGACATGGTGGTGATGGTTTGTTTGGACAATCCCAGTTCCAGGTAAGGTCTGTTCAAACTTGCAACCCAGGCGTTTAATTTTCTCATGGCATGGATGTTTAGCTTACCTGGTAGGTAAGTAGCTGATAGCCAAATATGTCTTTCGACATACCATTGCCAAATCATGTTAACCAATTTGTCGCATGATAATGATTTTATGCCACCCATATGGTTAATATAAGCCATCACCGTAGTATTTATCAATTTGTAACCGAAAATGCAAGTGCTGCATATTAGATAAATATGCTTTTAAACCATAAAAGGCGCCCAACATCTCTAGATAGTTAATGCCCAGTGTAAGTAGTAATGATGACTCTAGTTTAGTCCATCTACCACTTGTGCTGGATATGGAGTTAGTCGCTCCCCAGCCTTGAGCACTGGCATCTGTTTGAATAACTAAAGTAGGGTTAGTGATAAAGATAGGGCTGAAACTATGCCAAACGTTTTCTGCCCACCACTGTAGCTCTGATATTGCTTCAGTGGGTAAGTTCATGACACGATCATAGTGACCTGTATGTCGTTTTATTGCCCGTACCTTTGCTCTCTGTAAATTTTTTGATAGTGCAAAGGTCCGAATTGTGTAGCCGGAAATGCTGTTACCATTTCCCCAATTACTCTTGCTACTTGTCGAATAGTTGGTCGCTCGTTGACCATTAATTTGTTGCATGATTGTGCTAATTCAACCATTTTTGCCTTTGGCAAGGTAACAGTCATATGGACTGAGTTAATTGTGAAGCCCAGGTAGTCCATGATAGTGGATGGCTTCAACTTAGATTTATCTGGATGTAGGACGAACCCCAGAGTTTCGAGGAGCTGTTTTGTAGCTGATACTGCTGCCACAGCCAATTCCATCGTTTTCCCTACTATCAGAATATCCTCCAGATATGCCATGACAATATGTTTTTGTTTTCTTAGTATTGCTATGGCTGGGTTCAATATTTTGGTGAATAATCTTGGGCTGAAGTTCGCCCATAGGGCAATGCTTTGTACCATCCAGATAAATTTTAGGTATCTGCGATGATCCTTGTATATGGGTACTAGATAGTAAGCATCTTTAAGATAAATGCTTGCCATGAAGTGTCCTTTGGAATTCAGTTGTTTGGCAGTAACATATGTCTCCATTTTGAAATGTATATACTTAACAAATTTGTTTAGTGATGTTAAGTCAATGATGATGCGACAGACACCATCTTTTTTGGTTTTAGTGAATATATTCGATACAAATTCCAAAGGTTCATGTTTGGTCTTTTCGATGACCCCCTTTGTGATAAGTCTCACCAGTTCAGCTTGTCCCTCACGTTTCTTTTTGACGGAGGGAGAAATACCCTTTGGGGCCATTGTTGAACTGGCGGCGTTTTTTCTGACATGAATTGTATTTTATATCCTGTAATGTTGTTGAGTATATACTTGTCACTCGTGACCATACCGCATGCTTCTTTAAACAAGTGTAATCTCCCCCATGTTAATAAGCACCCTTATTCTCTATATGCTGGTAGGGACCAGACCCACCTACCTCCATGGTTATTGGCGATTCTGTTTCTTCATTTTCCTGAAGATTTTGTTCTGACGTGCTGGCAATGTTGGGGGGAGGCGCATTTTCCAGAGGGTCCGCTGCGGGCCCTGATCTGAAAGATCTTTGGGGATAATGTGCGGACCCCAAGCGTTCACCAGTCCCATATTGCGGACGTCGACTGGTGGATGCCGTGGGGTGCTGCCGCTTGGGTATCGGAGGTCTTGGTTTGCTCGTCCCGGGGCCTGCCCTCATTAGGCCGAAGGTTTTTGATGCTTCCTGCATCTCCTTCAGTTTTTTATTGAAATCTTTCCCAAATAGCAGCGCGTCCGTCTCCGCAGCTGGGGCTTTACACAAGCCAGCAAATTTGGGATTGAGGGCAGGTCTTATGTTTCCCTCCGGAGATTGTTGATCTCAAATTGTGTGGTACACATTAATGCCAGCACATCCTGCTGGCAGGTATCCATCTCCGTGGTCTCCACGAATGAGCAAAGGCTGTGATGGCTGACGTCAGGAGCCTTAGGATCCGCTGTAGCTTGAGTTCTTGGGTCTGGATGTGTGACCCACATGCCCCCAGATTTGGCTGTTGACACTTTTTACTTTGAGGGCCTCACCGTTTTCTGGTGCTGTGTTGTTTCAGCACCTCAGCGAGCACCTTTTCCAGTAATGGTTGATGCTGGCCGCCATTCTTGGTTCCAGCGGAGCTCCAGCCCGTGGGGTTGCTACAAGCGGTCCATCACACCCAACAGCTCTTCATGTTCCTGCACCCCTGGCATACTCCCGAATTCGTCCGCCTGCCCCTGTTCCAGACCAGCCCAGCCCTGGTCACCAATGCTAGCCTCCAGTAATGAGGGAGCAGAGGGCAGTGCATGAAGCACTGTGGAGGGGGTGCCTGACCTCCCTCCGCGAGAGCGCTCTTTCTGCGCATCTCGCTGGAGCTGCTCCAATTGCTGTTGGATGCAGCTCAGGCGGCTGTCTCTCCTCCATTTAGGTGGAGACATGTCCCCGTCCGACGAATCGGACGCCACCGGCCGGATGCCTGTTCGGATGGCTAGACATCCAGCCCGCAGTTTAGGCACTAGCGGGACTGGGCTCGGCGCGGTGATGGGGATAGCGGGGCGACCGGTAATTGTTCCTACCGCCTGTTGCTGCCCCCCCCCCCCTGCAATGGAACGCTCCTCCGCTGGAGTCGAGCGGGGGACAGGTTCTTCTGGAGCTTTTGTGCCTTGTAGAAGCGAGAGCGCCCCTCAAGCAGCGCATCTCGCAGGCACCTGCTCCGTGAGCCGCTCCAGCGGCTCAGGCGGCTCTCTCTCCCCCCGTGCGGTGTGGAGAGATGTCCCGTCCGACATCGGGAACACCTGCCGAATGCCTCTCGAGTGGCTATGCGTCCAGCCCGCTGCTTCAGGTACTAGCGGGCTGGCCTCGGCATGGTGTCGGGGAATTACGGAACACCGGGTAACGCTCCTACCGCCTGTTGCTGCCCCCCTCCCCAACGGGAAAACGGGGGACAGTTTTGTTCCAGAGCCTTTTTCTCTGCCTGTAAAAAACACAAGCAGAAAAAGGCTCACCTGTAAAAGAAAACCCGACCTCAGGGTACTCACCTGATGGTCTGGTTCATCCTGTAACGGGACAGCCTAACTCCCGTGGCAGCCGCTGTTGCACTGCTGGCGTAATGCCGCGCCTGCGCACTGAGCGGGTTCTTCACGTAGTCACTCACGTGACTCCGAAGTAAAATCAATGACAACACAACATGGGTGTTGGATCACAAAGCATTTAATGAAATTATGGCTCAATGGAATACCAAATTGATATGTCGTTTTCAGGCTCATTCACCGGTTGCAAAAATATGTGGCATAACAGTGGCAAAAAATACACTCTCACTACAAGGAGAAAGAAGTTATGTTTGTCTCCCTTCATTTTGCCTTATTAGTCGGGTCTTGCAATAAAGTCAGCAAGATCCCGCTCTAGGTTGTCGTTCTGTCTGACTGGGCTATGCAGCCTTGCTTTCCGTTTTGTCAGGAATAATAATACAACCTTTTATGGTTATTCTAAACATAAAACTTGCTGGTTCAGCCTGTGGCTCGGGAAATTAGCCTCTGCATGATAAATCAATTATTGACATAGATTCTAAATAGACCGCTCCTGCGGCTCGGATTGTCAGACCGATCCATGTCAGTGCTAGCTGCAAATGCAGGGATAGCACCAAGAAAGGAAAGCATTACATTTCCTCTTCAGGAGATGTGAAGTGTTTGTTTAAATATTTAAGTTACATCTAATACGGTACAGATAACTGACGGCTTGGAGTTCATTTCAAATGGGTCGTTGACAAAAAGTATGTTATAGGACCATTAACTGTGCCCAACGTGCTTTCCCATCTTATTTGCTGCAACAAAAGGGACCCACTCTGGCGGGTTTCACCCTCTGATATCGAGTTATAAAGGATATCTTTCACACAAGTTCTCCCAGGACAAGCACAGGGCAGTATGGGATATTGATGTGGTATTAACACTATTTAACCAGGGGGCTCCAGCTACATCCTTAGCTTGGCTCGGCTCTCATAAGGTAGTTATCCTCATGGCGCTGGTCTCAGCGCAACGGGTTCAGTCACTACATATTGTGACTGGATAGGATGGTTACATCTGCAAATAATATTATATTTTAATGTTTAGTTAAGCCGAGCAGACATGAAGTCTCAAACTAGTTTCATGGCATACCTCATGAACCTTCGGTTATGGTCACACATATACAACAATACGTCAAGGTCACGAAGAGCTTAAAAGCTCTAAATTAGCAATGTTTGTTAATTACAAAAAACGTTATAAAAGGGTATTGGTTTGGACCATCCCCAGGTGGTTGAAACAGGGTTTGGCTCATACAGGTGTAGATACTGATATATTTTCACGTCTCACTCCACCAGGGCTGCTACAACGTCAGCAGCAAGGGTTTTGTACGTTCTGCTGGACCACATCCTGGCGACTGCAGGATGGGTGAACGAACTTCTGAACATTTCATAATAACCTATTGCCAGAACAGGGGTATTTGCCAACTCTATTTTAGGTTCAGTGGTTAGTTTACTCCCGAATGAGAGGAGTTCCTATTATTTATTCATTATGAATGTTTCCCTCATCTGTCAATGAAGCAGCTGTGGTTGTGGAGACTCGTTTCTCACGGCATGAAATCACAGAGCTTTGAAATCTTCACAGAATCGCTCACGTGACTCCGAAGTAAAATAGTAAGATTAAACGAGAACTTACCAGTTTGAAGTTTGATCTTTATTTTATGAGGAGTTACGGTGAGCGATTATGTGCCCACCACTCCCTCCCCTCTCTCATAAAGATCACTCGGTAGTTCTAGTCTTCTCTAAGTCTTACTATGTTACTTCGACTGCTGTTTTCTGTGATTTCACACCGCTGCTTTGAAGATTGACACGCATGCGGACTGGCGGGGCTTCTTCACGTAATCGCTCACCGTAACTCCTCATAAAATAAAGATCAAACTTCAAATTGGTAAGTTCTCGTTTAATCTTACTATTCTCTGCCACAGAAAGTAGTTGAGGTCAGTTCATTGATTATATTTAAGAGGGAGTTAGATGGGGCCCTTGTGGCTAAAGGGATCAGGTGGTATGGAGAGAAGGCAGGTACAGGATACTGAGTTGGATGATCAGCCATGATCATATTGAATGGCGGTGCAGGCTCGAATGGCCTACTCCTGCACCTATATTCTATGTTTCTATGTTATCCGTCTATGCCACATCTGCGCCCAAGATGAGGTGTTCCATAACAGGACATCCGAGATGTCCTCATTCTTTAGGGAATGGGGGTTACCCTCTTCCATCATAGATGAGACCCTCACACATGTCTTCTCGGTACCCTGCCCTTGCTCCACCTCCCCCGCGTAGCAACAGAGTCCCTCTAGTCCTTACCTTTCACCCCATTAGCCATTGCATACAACACATAATCCTCCAACATTTTCCTCACCTCCAATGGGATCCCACAACTAGTCACATCTTCCCATCTTCACCCCTTCCCGCCTTCTGCAGAAATGGTTCCCACCGCAACTCCCTGGTTAACTCATCCTTTCCCACCCAAACCATCCCCTCCCCAGGTACCTTCCCCTGAAACCACAGGAGATGCAACACCTCTCCCTATACCTCCTCCCTCAACTCTGTCCAGGGACCCTGACAATCCTTTGAAATTGGCAGACATTCACTTGCACCTCGTCCAACCATATCTACTGTATCCGTTGTTCACGGTGTGGACTCTTATACATCGGCGAGACCAAATGTAGACTGGGCGATCATTTCGCTAAACACCTTCGCTCAGTCTACCTGGGCCTACATGATCTCCCGCTTGCCAAACACTTTAATTCCCCTTCCCAATCCCACAATGACCTTTCTGTCCTGGGCCTCCTCCATTGCCAGAGTGAGGCCAAATGCAAATTGAGGAATAGCAGGTTATATTTCGTTTTGGTAGATCATGGTTTCTTACATGCTTGTGCTAAAGTCTGAAGAAGGGTTTCGGCCCGAAACGTCGCCTATTTCCTTCGCTCCATAGATGCTGCTGCACCCGCTGAGTTTCCCCAGCAATTTTGTGTACCTTCGATATTCCAGCATCTGCAGTTCCCTTTTGAACACCTAATGTATTGGTGAGAGTTGTTAAGGACAATCTTAACTCAGGAAAAGAGAGTCAAATTCTCTTTTTTGTAAAAATGCTGTTACTTGCTCTACAACAAGCAGCATGATGAACATGTCTAAACTAATCAATATTGAATGTCTTGAATATATGCATTGCCAAGGCTAATCCAGTCATCCTTCATATACCTGTACTGAAGATAGTCATAAAAAGTTGGAGTAACTCAGCGGGACAGTGAGCATTCTGGAGAGAAGGAATGGGTGATGTTTTGGGTCGAGACCCTTCTTCAGACTGGGTCAACTCAAAACGTCACCCATTCCTTCTCTCCAGAGATGCTGCCTGTCCCGCTGAGTTACTCCAGCTTTTTGTGTCTATCTTCGGTTTAAACCAGCATCTGCAGTTCCTTCTTACACATCTTTCATATACTAGTCTCTTTACTGTTAAGAAAGACAAACATTGTCTCATCAGATAGGGGTGGTACTGGGAGATGTCTGAACAGGGAGAAGTATTTCATTGGCAGAGGGCCTGTGGTAGGAAAGGGATTGTTCTGAGAGTGGGACTGTTATGCGGAGTGGGACTCTACTGGGACCGGGGGTGGGGAACTTGTATGGGAGGGGACTGCTCAGGGTGGGGGGTGGACTATTAGGGAGCGGGAGTGTACATGGCAGAAACTATACTGGGAGGAAGACTGTTATTGATTTATTATTGTCACGTGTACTGAGAACTGCTGTAGATTTGGGAGCAACAGCAGCAGGAGATTTGCAAGAGATACGACTGATTGGCTCTAGCCCAAGTGGGAGGAGAGAAGTGAGTCAGAGGGGTGAAAACAGTTAAAGTAGAGGCGAAGGACAGGCAGACTTTACTCAGAACTGCTGTAGATTTGGGAGCAACAGCAGCAGGAGCTAAGCAAGAGATAAGACTGATTGGCTCTAGCCCAAGTGGGAGGATGGAAGTGAGTCAGTGCCGGGAAAACAGTTGAAAACTGAGGAATTTGGTTTGTAAATTGGTAAATCAGGCAATTTATCAGTCAATTTAAGCAAGATGGCTCTTAGCGAGCAGCAGTCAGTGAGCGGCCTTGTGAGGGAAGTGTGAGTCTTTGGCTCGAGAGTCTTCGGAGAGGAGACCACGCAATACGCTTGAGAGGGAGAGACGAAAGAAGGAGATGTCAGGCAAGCTGATTCAGTGCGATGCTTGCAGTATGTGGGAGGTCAAGGACACCGCTGCTTCCTCTGGCTGCTACAAATGCGAGAAGTGCATCCAGGTAGAGCTCCTGAAGGGCCGTGTTGGGGAACTGGAGAAGCAAGTGGATGACCTCCGGTTCGTCCGAGAAACGGAGTCGTTCCTCGACAAGTCCTACAGTACGTTTGTTACACCTAAGGTACTGGAAGAGAGAAGGTGGGAGACAGTGAGAACGGGAGGGAAGCATGGAATGCCAACGTCCCCGGGTGTTGTACCTCTTGTGAACAGGTTCACCCACTTAGAAGCTGTCGGGACAGAAGACGTGTTTACACTGGGCGGCGGACTGGCTTGTGATGCGAATAGGGCTGTTGAGCCAAAACCAAAAAGGCCTAAGGCAGGCAACGCCATTGTAGTGGGAGACTCCATTGTGAGAGGTACGGACAGGGGTTTCTGCGGCAACAGACGGGATGCGAGGATGGTGTGCTGCCTTCCTGGTGCCAGGATCCAGGATGTCACGGACAGAGTGCAGAAAATCCTCAAGGGCGAAGGTGAACATCCGGAAGTGGTAGTGCATGTCGGCACAAACGATGTCGGAAAGAAGGGGATGAATATTCTGCAGCGTGACTTTAGAGAGCTCGGAAAAATGCTGAAAAGCAGGACCTCCAGGGTTGTTATCTCTGGTTTGCTTTCAGTTCCTCGTGCTGGCGAGAGCAGGAACAGGGAGATACGGGACCTGAGCGTGTGGCTGAGGAACTGGTGCACGGGGCAGGGATTTAGATTCTTAGATCACTGGGATCTGTTTTGGGGTAAGGGGGAACTGTACAAAAGGGACGGATTGCATCTTAACATGTGTGGGACCAGCATTCTGGCAGGCAGGTTTGCCACTGCTACACGGGTGGTTTTAAACTGAATAAGGGGGATGTATCTTCACTATAATGATTGCAGCAGTTCAAGAAGCTGGCTCATCAAAATCATCTTCTCTAGAGCAATGAGAAATAGCCAATAACTACCAGCCTTGCCAGTGGGACCCATATCTTACGAATGCTTGAAAAAACACAAAAAAACTGCACTGGGATAAATACTATAATCTGGAAATGTGGATTGTACTTGGAGAGGAGCTGTGCTCAGAGAAAAGCTGTGCTGGGGGGAAAGGTGTACTAGACTGAGCTTTACTGTAAGCATACATACTTTCTAAGAGTTGTGCTTCCATTGTCAGCTCTATATATAATAAAGCGAATACACCTGAAATGTCAATATACTTTTGGTGATCCTTGTAAGTGCAGGTATATTTCAGAAGAAATATAAAACTTCACTGCTATACTGTAATGTAAGTGCATCATCCTGACTGCCTAGTAAGAAAATTGTCCTGGTCCTTCTAAACCTTTCAATTCTCTTTTGTGCCTTGTTGAAATAAACACGGTGTAAGTGTGTGTTCAACCATTATTTTCTGGAAAATGTTTTTGGCAGATAGAAATGCAGATAAACTAGGCACGCTTGTTTTGAGGGGAGCCATGGGCCATTTGCTGTTCAGTAAACAGCAACTTGAGGTGGTCGAGTTCACCAAGTCTGGAGATAAATACCAATAATCTTTCAAACCATTACATAGTTGGAACCAAGGCACATTGCTGAAGTTCTTCAGTTATTTTGAGAGCAGCACAGTACATTCCTGTGGCTCTCAGATTGTTTTGAAAAGCTGGTCCTTAGCAATTTGCCATGAAACAACTTCCTTCTTACTGTCTTATGAGGTCAATTGCCAACACCCTTCTTTTTCTACAATTCATTCATTCAATGTGACCCTCACTGGCCAGGCCTGAATTTATTTCCAATTCCTAGTTGCCTTTGGAGAGGCTTCATCTTGAACCAACATCACATTGTGGTCAAGGTCCTCCACAGGATTTTGATCCAGCTATGATGGAGGAACAAGTTGATTCCATTCCTGTACCAACCTTGTAATTCCTGATTATGGAGTTTACATATTTGGCTGCTGTTGTCTTAGAAATCTTGGCATGCTTCTGTAAAACATAATATATAAATGCAGATCTTACAATATTCCAAAGAACTTTACAATCACTGAATTTGAGGTAATGTTTTTAACAAAGGAAAGATAATAGTGAATATGACATATTTTAATATTGCTGGAGATGAATATCAGATTAGCTTCCAAAGGCAACTGCCTTGGTCTTTAAATCTAGAGCTATACAACAAGGTAATAGCACTCCAAATAACCATCAACCACCTATTTAGACACAACCCTACATTAATAAGCGTCACAGTTAGCACCAATGGTGCTGAATTGAAGATAGTCGAGAATGGTGAGATCCTAGGTGTAAATATCACCAAACTATGTGGACAAACCTTATCAATGATATGACTGAAAAAATACACTAACACCCTTACCCTCTCTAATCCCATTCAATGGTCAATGGTACTTTATTATCACATGTACCGAGGTACAGTGAAATTCATTTTTGCATTCAGATGTGTAAAAGTATTATTATACATAAACACATTTTAGATTCAGTTCAGTTCATGTTAAAATTTTATTTGGGTGTCTTGTTGCTCTTTATTGGTTTGAATGTTTGGCAAATTAAACTCCTCGTATGTTGCAAAACATACTTGGCTAATAAAGTAGTATTCTGATTATGATTATGATGATTATGAATAGTACACTGGGACAGTTTACAACAGGCGCCGTTTTCAAGTCCAAGTTGGTATAAATGCAGAGTTTTTAACCTGGCTATAAAGACCTGTTGACCTGGAGGCATTGCTGCATTGGCCTGACCAAGTGTACCCATTGGTGTCCTCCACCACTGCCCTACCACTCCGAGATGCTACAGGACATGTCCGGTCCATGCGCTCAGCCTTTTGGAGCTGCAGCCGATCTAGCTGAGCCCAAGACTAGTGTAGGGTCTTCAGCAGCCTATTCTACTGTTGAGGTGCACTGCACTGCCTCACGCAGCCAGTCTGCTTACCGCCCCTTTGTTTCTTGCGTTCGCTGCCGCCACCATGTCTCAGAAGCCTACAGGACAGCAGGAGTTTCATTGACGCCCACAGAGGTAAGTTAAAAAAAAAACAGAAGCAGGAGTAGGCCACATGGCCTATCAAGCGTGCTCTGCCATGAAGGTAAGATCTTATATCTACTGCCCAATTGCAGAGGGGAAGGAGAGAATGATTGGCTTGTGAGTAATCCTTGATTATATTGGTTGCTTAACTTTGCAATTTCTTACTTAAGCAGAGCAGTTATCAAATGAAGTTGTTATATGTCCAGATAAGATGCCTTCTTTGGTTGTTGGTTACATTGAACATCCCTTGTTCCAGACATACACTGCGTACCTCACCCAACTCTTTCTCCGCTACATCAGTGACTGCGATGGGGTTGCCTCCAGCACCTGTACAGAACTCATTAATTTCATCAACTTTACCATGGACCTCGAGTCCGTAATAAAGTTTATTATTATTAGCAATGTTACAAAATTTTGAGATTTTAAAAATCAAGTCTGTAATTTATCCCATCCGATAAAGCATAAAAAGAAGTTTAATTTGACACCTAATTCACTTTCATATCTTCAGTATTAAAAAAGTTATGGCCATTTTCATACTCGGAAATAAGCATCTTGTTCCCTATTGCTTTTCCATTGACTGAACACAAAAGCTGTGATCGAGGACAGTCAAAAGCCTATAACTTTATTAAATATTAAGAGAACTGAAAGACATTTTCAGTTATTATAGATTGAAGCATTCTGAACCAAATCTGAAACAATCTTACTTAGGCAGGGCAGGGATTTAGATTCTTAGATTACTGGGATCTGTTTTGGGGTAAGGGGGAACTGTACAAAAGGGACGGATTGCATCTTAACAGGTGTGGGACCAGCATTCTGGCAGGCAGGTTTGCCACTGCTACACGGGTGGTTTTAAACTGAATAAGGGGGGTGGGGTGTCGAATGGGATAGTGGAGGATGGAGTTAAAGGGAAAGGGTTTCTTAAATGTGTGAGCGTAGAGACAGAGGGGTGTAAAATGAGGGTAGAAGCAATAGGTAGCAAGGTGAAAAGTAAAAGTGGCAGGCAGACAAAACCAGGGCAAAAATCAAAAAGGGCCACTTTTCAACATAATTGTATAAGGGGTAAGAGTGTTGTAAAAACAAGCCTGAAGGTTTTGTGTCTCAATGCAAGGAGCATTCATAATAAGGTGGATGAGTTGAATGTGCAGATAGCTATTAATGACTATGATATAGTTGGGATCACAGAGACATGGCTCCAGGGTGACCAAGGCTGGGAGCTGAACATCCAGGGATATTCAATATTCAGGAGGGATAGAGAGAAAGGAAAAGGAGATGGGGTAGCGTTGCTGATTAGAGAGGAGATTAACGCAATGGAAAGGAAGGACATTAGTTTGGAGGATGTGGAATCGGTATGGGTAGAGCTGCGAAACACTAAGGGGCAGAAAACGCTGGTGGGTGTTGTGTACAGGCCACCTAACAGTAGTAGTGAAGTTGGAGATGGTATCAAACAGGAAATTAGAAATGCGTGCGACAAAGGCAAAACCGTTATAATGGGTGACTTCAATCTACATATAGATTGGGTGAATCAAATTGGCAGGGGTGCTGAGGAAGAGGATTTCTTGGAATGTATGCGGGATAGTTATCTAAATCAACATGTAGAGGAACCAACGAGAGAGCAGGCTATTTTAGACTGGGTATTGAGTAATGAGGAAGGGTTAGTTAGCAGTCTTGCTGTACGTGCCCCCTTGGGCAAGAGTGACCATAATATGGTTGAGTTCTTCATTAGGATGGAGAGTGACATTGTTAATTCAGAAACAATGGTTCTGAACTTAAAGAAAGGTAACTTTGAGGGTATGAGACGTGAATTGGCCAAGATTGACTGGCAATTAATTCTAAAAGGGTTGACGGTGGATATGCAATGGAAGACATTTAAAGACTGCATGGATGAACTACAAAAATTGTTCATCCCAGTTTGGCAAAATAATAAATCAGGGAAGGTAGTACATCCGTGGATAACAAGGGAAATCAGGGATAGTATCAAAGCGAAGGATGATGCGTACAAATTAGCCAGAAAAAGCAGCATACCGGAGGACTGGGAGAAATTCAGAGACCAGCAGAGGAGGACAAAGGGCTTAATTAGGAAAGGAAAAATAGATTATGAAAGAAAACTGGCAGGGAACATAAAAACTGACTGCAAAAGTTTTTATAGATATGTGAAAAGAAAGAGATTAGTTAAAACAAATGTAGGTCCCTTGCAGTCAGAAACAGGTGAGTTGATCATGGGGAACAAGGATATGGCGGACCAATTGAATAACTACTTTGGTTCTGTCTTCACTAAGGAAGACATAAATAATCTGCCGGAAATAGCAGGGGACCGGGGGTCAAAGGAGTTGGAGGAATTGAGTGAAATCCAGGTCAGCCGGGAAGTGGTGTTGGGTAAATTGAATGGATTAAAGGCCGATAAACCCCCAGGGCCAGATAGGCTGCATCCCAGAGTACTTAAGGAAGTAGCTCCAGAAATAGTGGATGCATTAGTAATAATCTTTCAAAACTCTTTAGATTCTGGAGTAGTTCCTGAGGATTGGCGGGTAGCAAACGTAACCCCACTTTTTAAGAAGGGAGGGAGAGAGAAAACGGGGAATTACAGACCAGTTAGTCTAACATCGGTAGTGGGGAAACTGCTAGAGTCAGTTATTAAAGATGGGATAGCAGCACATTTGGAAAGTGGTGAAATCATTGGACAAAGTCAGCATGGATTTACAAAAGGTAAATCATGTCTGACGAATCTTATAGAATTTTTCGAGGATGTAACTAGTAGCGTGGATAGGGGAGAACCAGTGGATGTGGTGTATCTGGACTTCCAGAAGGCTTTCGACAAGGTCCCACATAAGAGATTAGTATACAAACTTAAAGCACACGGCATTGGGGGTTCAGTATTGATGTGGATAGAGAACTGGTTGGCAAACAGGAAGCAAAGAGTAGGAGTAAACGGGTCCTTTTCACAATGGCAGGCAGTGACTAGTGGGGTACCGCAAGGCTCAGTGCTGGGACCCCAGCTATTTACAATATATATTAATGATCTGGATGAGGGAATTGAAGGCAATATCTCCAAGTTTGCGGATGACACTAAGCTGGGGGGCAGTTTTAGCTGTGAGGAGGATGCTAGGAGACTGCAAGGTGACTTGGATAGGCTGGGTGAGTGGGCAAATGTTTGGCAGATGCAGTATAATGTGGATAAATGTGAGGTTATCCATTTTGGTGGCAAAAACAGGAAAGCAGACTATCATCTAAATGGTGGCCGACTAGGAAAAGGGGAGATGCAGCGAGACCTGGGTGTCATGGTACACCAGTCATTGAAAGTAGGCATGCAGGTGCAGCAGGCAATGAAGAAAGCGAATGGTATGTTAGCTTTCATAGCAAAAGGATTTGAGTATAGGAGCAGGGAGGTTCTACTGCAGTTGTACAGGGTCTTGGTGAGACCACACCTGGAGTATTGCGTACAGTTTTGGTCTCCAAATCTGAGGAAGGACATTATTGCCATAGAGGGAGTGCAGAGAAGGTTCACCAGACTGATTCCTGGGATGTCAGGACTGTCTTATGAAGAAAGACTGGATAGACTTGGTTTATACTCTCTAGAATTTAGGAGATTGAGAGGGGATCTTATAGAAACGTATAAAATTCTTAAGGGGTTGGACAGGCTAGATGCAGGAAGATTGCTCCCGATGTTGGGGAAGTCCACGACAAGGGGTCACAGCTTAAGGATAAGGGGGAAATCCTTTAAAACCGAGATGAGAAGAACTTTTTTCACACAGAGAGTGGTGAATCTCTGGAACTCTCTGCCACAGAGGGTAGTCGAGGCCAGTTCATTGGCTATATTTAAGAGGGAGTTAGAAGCGGTCCTTGTGGCTAAGGGGATCAGAGGGTATGGAGAGAAGGCAGGTACGGGATACTGCGTTGGATGATCAGCCATGATCATATTGAATGGCGGTGCAGGCTCGAAGGGCCGAATGGCCTACTCCTGCACCTAATTTCTATGTTTCTATGTTTCTATGACTTGAAATTAAAGCATATAATTAGTTAGTTACCTAATTGTAGCTAATTACAAAATTCAATTACTAGATCTAAACATCTATCAATTTCTTAAGAATAGATTAACATTTTTAAATAGCCTAAGTGTTCAAATAACATTCACACAAGAATTCACAATAAAACATGTTTTTTAAATCTCATTGTCATGGATTTATAGCCCTAATGGAAGGAATTTAATGTTTAATACCTGTAAATTAATGGCCATTTAAATCAACTTGCGAGTGGGTTTTACTGGAACGGGACAATTTGGAACGTTGAGGTTGTGGTGATTTATACCCCCATATCGGCATTCTGGTTCGTATGGGGACTAAATCGTCGTTTCGCAACTTAAAATGTGAACTAAAGGCATCTTAAGAAATACTTTTATACATAGAAATAAACGACTTTCTTTTACCTGTCACCTACTTAAAATCCGTCCCCGTTGTCGGCGTTTACGGCTTTAGAAGCTGGTTTTAAAATGACTCCAGCGTTGAAATTGTCGGGCGATTTAAAAAGAAAAAGACACAGAACGCCCGTCGGAACGATTCTTCAGCAAACGCTTGGACTCCGACAAAATATAATCCAGGACAAGGTAAGAGAAAATCGCGTTTTAACCCGGCCCCCCCCCCTCAAACGCGCCAAAATCGCGCACACGGCCAGTGGCAGAACTGCAGCGCTGCTGAAGGTAAGTATTGCAACATACCTATTATTATTATTATTATTATTATTATTATTATTATTATTATTATTATTATTATTATTATTATTATTATTATTATTTACCAGTAACTTCCATTTTGCTATCAAATTCATTTAGACTATCTCTGACATCTCCCTTCCCTTTCTCGATCACTCTGTCTCCCACAGAGAACAGATTATCAACTATTATAAACTCCCTGTCTCCTATAAACCCATTGACTCCTATAGTTATCTGGACTTACATCTTCCCGCAGTTCTCCTCTTGCTTCACCTGGACAGAACAAGGATAAAAGAGAAATAGGCTACTCAGGAACAGGGAATGTACGGAGGAAGGAAAGCCTCTGTTCAACAAGGCCTGCTGTATTTCCCATGCCTTCTCAGATACCCGGTTTCTGCAGCATTTTGTCAACATTTTAAGTTTAAACCCTGCATCAAATGTGAGAGTGGAGAGGGAAATGAGCTAGAATAAAGAAGATAGAGGAAATCATAAGATAGGAGGCTTGAGGGTGAATGTTGGACCGAGGTAGGATGAAAGATGAAGGACAGATGGAGCCAGGTGGAGGAACGGTTGAGTTGTGAAACTGAGGCAATTGTATGATGGATGGAGGAATATATAACAAGGAAAAATGAAGCAAGGTGTGGAGGACAGACAAGGTAAAGGCAGAGACAGCTAGATGGGTGATAACCAGGAACACAAATTCTACAATGCTGGAATCTGAAAAATAAAGAAGTTGATAGAGGGAAACGTTAAGGGGGAGGTGAAGGACAGATGGAAACGTTATCGGATGAAGAAGGGAACCAGTAGGTAAAATGTTTGCGTAGTAGGCGGATAGAACCAGGGGGAAGAGGGGGACTAAAATAGGAGATGGGCTGGAATGGGTGGGGGTGCGTATGAGAAATGCTTCAAATCTTGAATCCAAGAGTTGGGTTCCATCGTTTAACTTTGATCAATGGGTTAGAATCTTTGAGATTCAAGTATTCAAATTCAGACATTGGTCTGCAAACATTGAACTTCAAGCAATAAAGTTGGTCAGTAAACTGTATGCTAGGTGTTGCTACCCCTATACCCTACCCTTCCCCCACCAACTGTATCTTACCCTCTCCCAACCAAATCTCATCAACCATGTCCTCTACATGGCCGCCCGAAGGGGGGGTGCGATGGGTGCAGTCGCACCCCCCCTTTTTCGCCCCAGAGTAAAAAATAAATAAATAAATTGAGGTGCTATGTTTTTTTATTCCACACCAGGACAGAAGGAGCCTTGCCTTTGGGCTCCTTGGCCCTCTTGCAGCCGTTCAGCCACTGGATGACCCTGGCATTGCGCTCGATGTCCGAGAGGGCAGAGGCTTGTTCTTCCCCCGGAGCGGCTCGTTGCCGCTATCGCCGCTGCTGTGCCGAGTCTGGGCAGCTCACGCTGCGAAATTTGAGGGCATGGCTTTCGAAGAAGGCGGTGGTGGCAAACTCGCAGCAAGAGCAAGACGGCGCAGACTTCAAAGTTTGTCAGATTTTAGTTAATAATTCGAGAAATAAAGCATAACATTTTCAGATAAGGCGTTTTGGACTCCAGGGGGAAAACCTCTACCGGAATATGTAAAAATGTTACCGTGAGCACGTCATTTTTTCGAGAATATGCGATTATACACAAACAAACGCACACATGAACAAACACAAGCACAATATCAGACTTTTAATAGTTATATGATTGAATCAAAATCAAGAATTATAAATTCACATTTCAAAAATGGTTTCACAATTCAGTAGTACTGATTTTCAGTATTCCATACTGATATTTGAGAATACATGAGGTTGCATACAAAATACTGATTTTCAAAAATCCAGTTTCTGTGTAGTACGTTCTATTGCATTTATGTGAGATATACCGATTTCCCCAACAAAATACTGATTTTCAGCCATCAAAATACGAAAATGCTCGGTGAAACTTAGCAGCTCTGCAATTATTCACAATCACATTGTGTTTGAGAATTCAAAATGTTATTTGTGATCTTATGAGTCATCATGGAACTAGAATTTGTTATAATATTATGACAGTAAAATAGGTTAGTTTGAAAGCGATCATAGTAATGTAAATGCACCAGTTAGTTCATGATGGAAATTGAAGTCAAACTAAATGTTGTATTCACATCACTATTTCATGTTGAAATTGATGTGATGTGAAGTTGTTAGGTCAGGAGGACCATTAAAGGTGCACTGCACACATTGACACAGTCTAACAGTAACAGGCAAACAAATCAACACAAAACATTTTCTAAAAAAGTTAATTCTTTACCACAAAAACTTACTGTATTTTATTTGCAGTTTTTGCATGCTCCTTTGTAACATTTTACATAACATTTTACAACAGTACAACTTGATTATTAAAACAAGGACAACTTCAAATCTTGATTTAAAAAAATGTATACAACAATGACCCCAATCATCCCATTCCACCCACTCATTACTCTTGACTCAACCAAAATTATTCCTGAAATATTGCTCATAAATTTGGTGCAAAACTGTTCCAAAATAAGGCTCAGAATGCACCAGAGAGCATCTAAAACCCCAGACCCCGGCCGCGAGGGACTTCGAGCTTCGCGCTCGTGATGTGCGCTAAGCGCACATTATTTCACATAAAATTTTTGTAATCCTGTCATGCCACCCCCCTTTTTAAAAACCTTTGTACGGGTCTGCTCTACCTTACCCAACCAAATCCTATCAACTGATATGCCTTCCTTTCCTTCTTCAAATCCATTCTTGCCTCCACCCACATGGCCATAAATACCTTCATTATCTCCCCACCCACTGTATAATATTACACAAGAATTTTGTTATAACCAAATATCCTTGAAACTGGTTAAAGTATGTGTATTCCTGCACCACTGTTGGATCTGCTTCCTTAAATTCACCGCCTAACAACACAGTAAGACCACATCAGCTGGATAGCTTCAGGAATATCGCCCAACAGCACGGCCTCCAGGGCAAATACAGCAGGCACGCTTGTCAGCAACATCCTCGTTCTATGAATAAACTAAAATATAAGGATCTAGAAGCTCTTTGCAAATTCCAAATAAAACACTGCTGTTGATTGAAAATGGGCTTGGAGTGCAAAACAGAAATGTTGCATGATTTATTTGTATCTTATCAGCTTTTACTGCTGAATTCCTGGTGAGATTTTCATTAGTGCAGGCACCATTTATGTGCCGTTAAACTCTCCCAGATCACATCAATAGTGGTGTGCAAGACACAAAATTCTTTCGTGTGAATTGCAACCTAATTTCTGAAAAGCAAACCTCGAATCCAACCTCACAATGTTCGGAGACAATCACAGTGACTCAGTTTGTTAGCCTCAGGAACAGTGCAGGCTGCAGCTGGTGCTGATCTCTGGCACAACTTACTGAAGGCTGTCCACTACTTTAATAAGAAGGTCAATGTGAGGCAAGTCTAGACAAGTTTATAGCTGTTTCACCTGGAAAACCCGACTGGGTCACTGTATGTTGAGAAAGGAGGTGTCATGAGAAGGGGTGGTTTGAGGAGATAAAAGAAAAGCAGGGAATTATGAAGGTCAATTCGTCTGTTAGAAACATAGAAAATAGGTGCAGGAGTAGGCCATTCGGCTCTTCGAGGCTGATCAGTCATGGCTGATCATCCATGGCTGTTCAGAGTACTTAACAGAGAGGGGGGAGTTGGTGGATTTTTGTTGAAGATGGTATTGGTTATAATCATGTGTACCAAGATACAGTGACAAACATAAGTACATCAGGTGGTCCATTAGCCTATATCATAGATAAGTACATCAGGTAGTCCAAAAGAGAATATAAGCAAAGTGGAGAATGTAATGTTGCTGAGAACATGCAGATTAAAAAAGTTCACAGACCGCAACGAGGTAGATTGAAAGACCGGAAATTCTGCCTTACTCTATGAGAGGTCTGTTTGGAGTCTGTTAATAATAAGGAAGAAGGTGTTCGTGAATCTGGTAGTGGTGGTGCTCACTAACCGTACTCACGACACTTCCCGTTCAGCCACAAAAACAGAGGAAGGTAAGAAAATAGGAGCAGGTGTGGGCCACTTATCCCCTTTACCTTACCACACCATTCAATGTGATCATGGCTGATCTACCCCCTGCCCTCAACTCCAGATCTGCACATCCCTCAATTCCCTGATCTTTCAAAAATATATCTAACTCCACTTTAAATACTTATAATTATCTAGTCATCACAACTCTCTGGAGCTGGGCATCCAGAGATTCACCAAGCCTTAACTTTATGTAACCAACCCCTTACCTTGTAACAATGTCCACTCATTCGAGACTCTCTAAGTAGAAACATCCCAACAGCTATCCTACCATTTCCCCTCAGGATCTTAGATGTTTCAATAGGACCACCATTTATTCTTCTAAATCCAGCCTCTCTTGGTATGTGGGCCACAATTGTGTGCAGTATTCTAGGTGAGGCCTCACTGACATCTCATACAATTATAACAAACACTTGCATTATAAACCATTTGACTTGTAATCAGCATTACTACTTTAGAGTTATCCCTTTCTTTAAAACCCTCTATATCACTGCGGGGTCTGGTGCTATGTACGCCCGCATAGATTCAAGATTCAAGAGAGTTTATTGTCATGTGTCTCAGATAGGACAATGAAATTCTTGCTTTGCTGCAGCACAACAGAATATTGTAGGCATAAATACAGAACAGATCAGTGTGTCCATATACCATAGAATATATATATATATATATATATATATATATATATATACACACACATAAATAAGCAGATAAAGTGCAATAGGCTGTTAAAGTTCAGAGTTTGTTTGAATTGTGTTTAATAGTCTTATGGCTGTGGGGAAGTTGCTGTTCCTGAACCTGGATGTTGCAGATTTCAGGCTCCTGTACCTTCTACCCGAAGGTAGCGGAGAAATGAATGTGTGGCCAGGATGGTGTGGTTCCTTTATGATGTTGGCAGCCTCTGCGCATCCCTCTGTAATTGGATCCTCGACTTCCTCATTCACAGACCACAGCCTTTTTGAGGCAGCGACTGCGATAGATCCCCTCGATGGTAGGGAGGTCAGAGCCGATGATGGACTGGGCAGTGTTTACAACTTTTTGCAGCCTTTTCCGCTCCTGGGGGCTCAAGTTGCTGAACCAAGCCACGATGCAACTGGTCAGCATGATCTCTACTGTGCACCTGTAGAGGTTCGAAAGAGGCCTCCTTGTTATACCAACTCTCCGTATTCTCAGGAAGTAGAGGCGCTGATGTGCTTTCTTTATAATTACATCAGTGTTCTGGGACCAGGAGAGATCTTCAGAAATATGCACGCCCAGGAATTTGAAGCTTGACCCTTTCCACCATCGATCCATTGATATAAATGGGACTGTGGGTCCCCATCCTACCCCTTCCAAAGTCCACAGTCAGTTCCTTGGTTGTGTTGAGAGCCAGGTTATTGTGCTGGCACCATTTGGTCAATCGGTCGATCTCACTTCGATACTCTGACTCGTCCCTATCAGTGATACGTCTCACAACAGTGGTGTCATCAGCGAACTTGATGATGGAGTTTGCACTATGTCCGGTTACACAGTCATGAATATAGAGTGAGTACAGCAGGGGGCTGAGCATGCAGTCTTGAGGTGCTCCCGTGCTGATTGTTATCGAGGCTGACACATTTCCACCAATATGGACAGACTGTGGTCTGTGAATGAGGAAGTCGAGGATCCATTTACAGAGGGATGCGCAGAGACCCAGATCTGAGAGCTTGGTAACCAGCTTGGAGGAGATGATGATATTAAATGCTGAGCTGTGGTCAATGAATAACAGCCTGACATATGAGTTTTTGTTGTCCAAGTGGTCCATAGCGGAGTGGAGAGAGCCAGTGAGATCGCATCCACTGTTGACCTGTTGTGGCGGTAAGCAAACTGCAGTGGGTCCCGGCTTTTGTCGAGGTATGAGTTGATTTGTGCCATGATCAGCCTCTCAAAGCACTTCAGCACCACAGACGTTAGTGCCACTGGTCGATAGTCATTGAGGCACGTCACCTTGCTCTTCTTGGGCACTGGTATTATTGATAGACTTTAGAGGTACAGTGAGGAAACAGGCCCTTCGGCCCACAGAGTCTGCGCCGACCAGCAATCACCCTGTACACAAGCACTATCCTACATACTAGGGACTATTTACAATTTACTAAAGTCAATTAACCTACAAACCAGGAGTGCGGGAGGAAACCGGAGTACCCGGAGAAAATCCATGTGGTCACAGGGAGAACGTACAAACTCCATACAGACAGCACCCACAGTCAGAATCGGGCTTGGGTTTCTGACACTAATGCAGCAACTCTACCGCTGCACCACTGTGCCGCCCCAAATGTATGACAAAGAGAACAAGATCTCCCCATAACCGTTGACAATCATTCTAATCAAGAACCCTGCCAGCTTGTTCCAAGGAAGGAGGAGCTGGCACATGTTTACAATAAGCAGCTGGGACTCTGCAGTCTTCCATATGAGTCTTGAAGCCATTCAGCATGGAAACAGGTAATTCAGCCCACCACATTCACGCTGACCAAAGGGCACCCATCTGTATTTATCCTAACCTCCAGCACTTGGCTCCTAGCTCTTTATGCGATGTCGTGCGGCCAGAAGGCCTCCCGACGGGCCACAGCTGTGGACTGAGAACGTGGTCGGAGGCTTTAATCGAGGCGCCACGGTCTCGATGCCTCCTGGATCGCCACGTAGAAGCCCGGGTCGGGCCTCGCGGGTAGAAGCCCGGGTTGGGCAAAGCGGCTGACGGAGCCTGCGGCTGGGGCCCTGGTCGGCACCACGGAGCCAGGAAGTGGGGCGTCGACAGCGGTGAGGCCTCAGCAGCGGCAGCGGTGAAGCCTCGCGACAATGGGGCCTCAGCGGTGGTGAAGCCTCGTGGCAGTGGTGATGCCTCGCGGGTCGACCTGAGGTCGATGAGAGTGAGGAGGATCACCGTGAGGGGGAACTTTGTCAGCGCTTGTAGGTGGCTGATGTTTGTATACATTGTGTATGCAAACAAAGAATCTCATTGTGCCAAGTTACATGTGACAATAAAGTATTCATATTCCTATTCCAATGGCAAGCAATTCTTGCTCCGATAAAGGGGAGAGTTTCCTGCAGTCTACCCTATCTACCCTCATAACTTTATGTACCCAAGTCATGTCCCCTCCTAACCTATATAAAACAGTTCTAGTCTCTCTGGTGTTTTGAATTATTAGAGAGAAGAGAGCAGCTTACATTACACCCACAATGTAGAGTAATAACTTAGACAGAACTTACAACGTGTCTGGTGGAATGAGGACATCTGCCAAAAAGCAGAGCCGGCTTACATTTTTTTAATATGCTGCATTGATAATAAGATTTAAGGAGAATGCAAGTCAAGATGCAGAGTGTGTTAATGGAAGGGGTGGAATGCAACCAAAACCACGGTTTTTCTTTGCCTAAGTTAAACTTTGATGTAGGCGTGTGCAACTGAGGGAAGGACCTTCCCCTTGTGCTATAAAGCAAAGGACTCCAGCTCTCCACATTAGCAGACACTGTGGAATCGCTGTGGGAGGAGAGACATACAGCAAACTTCATCATGAACTCTGCACACAGCTCCATCTGCTGCAGTTGTGCACTAAAGGTGACCCTTTTTATGGAATAATCTTGCCAATTTGTGTTTGATATCTAAAGTCAACCACAAGTCATTGTTTTAAAGCCTGTGATTTATATTGAATTCCATTATTTATTACCAGAGAGATTTTAGGCTGGGATGTTTTTAAACATTTGAAATAGCAATTGGGCATTTAATGTGAAGCTTAAATTGTTTCTGCCAGGGCATTAGATTTTGAGGTTCGGCTCTTGCTAGACATGGAACACTGAATGTGCAATCATAAGAAAACAAATTAAAAGTGGATCAAGGCAGAGAGTCGAGGAGAGAGAGAAGGACCAAGAAGGAGAGCAGGATGTGAAGGAACCGAGAGGTAAAAACAAAACAGTGGGAGAAGGGGATAGGGGGGTAGGTTTAAAAATTACAGGAAGTTGGGCTAAGCAGAAATCAAGAGATAAAGAGACAGAGTGAGATAATATCAAGAATAGAAAAAGCGAGAGAGAGGGTAAGGAAGCAGATCATGGGAAGAAACATTAGATGTGAATAGAAGGAGAAATATTGAAGATATTAACAATTTACTTTAAAACTTGTGAGCATAAAGTTTAATAATTAGTTATATTCCAGTCATAAGAAATGAAAAGCTGTAGAAGTGTAACTATTGACAAATATACAGAGTGACCATGAAGGGGATCAGAGTGCTTTCTCCATCCGCTTAAGAATCTTGACTTGAATAGTGGTGTTTATTGGTTAAGTGTTTGATTGTTCACTCTCGTTCTGGCAAGAGAAATATTCACAGCTGGGTTGGCGAGCAGTCTCTGAACCAACTGCGATGGATTGCCTGAACTATTGAAAGCTAATGCCAAAACAGTTCAGAGATACGGATAAAGTTAAAAACGTATCCTGTGATGGAAGGAAATGCTTTGAATTTTTATCTGAAGGACTTCCAAAATCAAAGTGCTAGTCCCTTGTACTGTATTAGAAAAGTCTAGGTGAAGCCTGAGCATGTTAAACCTTTATGATTGGTCTGCCTTTCATGTAAAGTATTCTTTTTTATTGGAATACATTTTGTACAATATTCTGTGCTGGTGTATACAATGTCCATTTTATTCTTCTGTTTATATGTCCCATTTATTGTCTGAGTGTACATTGTTCCCTGTTTCTATATTATCTTCCTGGATATTATGATTGAACAATATGCTCAGGTTCTATATATAATTCCTTAACCTTTGACTGTGTGTCCACTAATTCATTCAATGACCACGCGCGGATAACGGACCTGTGAGTTTGTGTGCTGATTCTGTACCTACACAGTCCTTTACCTTGTGGCTCTGACTACAATATACTGTCATATGAGTCTATAACACTGGTGATTACTCCTGTACAGTCATCCGTCCCCATACCCACCCTGCAACTCCCACCTCCCATCCCTCCCCACCCCGTGTCACCCATCTGGACAGAATCACACTCTGTGGCTCTAAACCATCCCATCCTATGATTTTTATACACAACTAGAAGACCCGTTGGGTCCCCGTTGTGACGCCAGTCTAGTGCACACAATTAGATTATAATGGCAATCTGAAAATGGGAATCTCATCTTGTGTATATATATATATATATATGTATGTTCCCGAAATACAGCCAAAACGGTACACAATGGCGCAACAATTTGAACGAAGCTTGATACTGCACACCGCAGGCAAATGGTGAGTAAGGTGCCCCTAAAATTGTTGCGCTATCGGGAACATTCTTTCTCGGAGATACTCGAGATGTTCAGTTATTTCAAATTCCGTCTCTTCATTCCTTCTGGGTGCCCCGCCGCAGGGCCCGGCAACCCTCCCCAACTGCGCACGCGCGGATAACGGACCTGGCAAGTGGGAGCGCACTGCGCAGACGCGACTGCCACGTTGAAACTTGTCCCATTCACAGTATAAAGTTCATTAAAGATTATAACATGAATTACTTTAAATTATAACGAAACTTGATACAGCACACCGCAGGCGAATGATGAGTAAGGCACCCCTAAAATTGTTGAGCTATCGTGTACCATTTTGGCTGTATTTCGGGAACATACATACATACAGATAAGATGAGAATTTTAGTTATATATATATATATACAGTAGATAAAGCGACTAATTGGGCTGTGTTTTATTCTATGATTATCAGTACACCAACTTGTTACTGTGTACAGTATCCCACCCTGTGAATGTGTACAGTATCACATCCTATGTCTATGTACAATATTCCACCTCGTGACTGATTTGATACAATATTCCATCTCATGATTGATTGGGTGCTGTAGCACACCCTGTGAACATCTGTTCACAATATTCCACCTGTGATCACCTGTACAATGTTCCACCCAAAACGTCACCTATTACTTCTCTCCAGAGATGTTCCTGTCATGCTAAGTTACTCCAGCATTTTGTGTCCATCTTCCATCTGATGACTGGCTCTGTATAGTATAAAAAGTTGTGGCCAGCTGTGTATAATATCGAACCCTGTCGTTATATGTGTACGGTATCTTGCCCTGTGATCGTGTATATTCTGGGATTGACTGTATACGATATCTCCTCTTTGTTTAGTGTCCATTCCTTTAATTTCATCTTGCTTTATATCTCTGGGACTGCATTGTATCCCAGCCAGTGTCTATCCACATGATATCTCATCATGTTAGACGCTCAATAACAAACCACCGTAATTGCTAGAGGAACTTAGAGAGTCAATCGACAGACAACATTTCGGGTTAGGATTATTGTTCAGATCTTCTGAACAATCTGCGTTCCTCCAGCAGTTTATTTTTTGTTCATGATTCCAGCATCTGCAGTCTCCTATGGTGCCAATTTTGCACCTGGTTCTCATTTACAAATGGTGAAAAATATGACATGAAGGGTCCTGACCCAAAACGTTGACTGTCCATTTCCCTGCACATATTCTGCTCAATCTGCTGAGTTCCTCCAGTAGATTGTTGACTGAATCTGATAGTGTCCTGAAATTGCCATTCTGTGTTGGTGAAGTGTTGAGGAATCTAATTGGTACCGTGTGGTCCTCAATTAAGACTATTGGGAGGTACAAGGGATTGAAAAAGGGAAAAGAGGGAAGTCATTCCTGGCTTTAGTTCAGTTGAGTGGGGATGTCCAGAATTGAACATGTTTGGGATCCTGAGTCAGTTTGTCATCCGGCTACAAAAGGCACTGAGTGTGTGTGCCATACAGTACAGTGTAAACGCCAAGCTTAGCTCTCTGAGTGTACCTTCAGCTGTCTGACGCTGTTCTTTATTACTTCGCTGGACAGGTCCGTGCATTGAACCACTTCTGGATGCTGTACACTCTGGTCTGCCTCTCTGTCCTGCCTCTATGGACTGTGGTTGCTGAGACACTCTGTGGTTCAGAGCTGGTGGATACGCTGCAGTTTGTATGTGGTGATCGAGGATTTTACTTCAGTAAGTTCTGGTGAACACCTTCAGCTTTGCCTCGCCTGAATATAAATCGATGTGCATGATTCCAATAGATTGCCGGAGAAAGTATCCACTTTTGCGGGTTAATAATTTGGCCAATAAATTGCGGCTCGCGTCCTGACACTGGGATTCTGAGGACCTGATCACTCTGAGAATTCCAACTCTCCTCTCAATTCGATCCTGACGTGTAGTTTACATGTTCTCCCTGTAACTACATAGATTTCCTCCTGGTGGTCCGGTTTCTTCCCACATCCACACATCACTTGCCCCTGTGTGTCGGTCAGGGGAGAATCGGTGGGGGGAGGCAGGGGGGCAGATAGGAATGTGGACTGTACACATCTACCCTCTCATTCTGATCTACTCTATGTCTTTGCTGTCTTAAGACAATCCAAATTACTTTGCAGCTCAGTTGTAATACAAGAATGTCATCGAAATTACACACAAGATCCCAAAACAATAACGTGATAACGATCAGATAATCAATTTTTATTTTTATTAAGCGGAGGATAAATATTGGACAGGACTCCACTGAAATCTCCCCAGCATTTCCAATCTAGTAGTTTAACCGGGCAGTAGACAGGGCTTTAACATCTCGTCCATCTGACAATAAAGTTATTGCACTTAAGGGCCTGTCCCAATTACGCGACCTTTACAGGCGACTGCCGGCACCCATGATAGGTCGCCGAAATTTTTAACATGTTGAAAATTCAGCGGCGACCAGAAAGACGCTCCAACTCTTTGGAGACCTCTCACGACCCTATACGGCGACCCCTGGCGACATGTCGCGGGTGGCATATCACGACCATAGAGCCTGTATCCAAAAAGTCGTAGCGTCTTTCTGGTTGCTGCTTAATTTTCAACATGTTGAAAATTTCGGCGACCTATCACGGGTGCCGACAGTCGCCTGTAAAGGTTGCGTAAGTGGGACAGGCCCTTTAGAGTCCTGGAGCCATACAGCACAGGAACAGGCCCTTTGGCCCAACTCTTCCATGCCAACTAAGATGCTCCATCTAAGCTTAGCCCATTTTCCCAGGTTTGACCCATCTCCCTCTGAACCCTTCCTATTCATGTACATGTCCAATTGTCTTTTAAACATTGCATTCTACTTGCCTCAACCACTCCCTCAGTGTTCCAGGCTTTAAGGAGTAAAGTCTTAGCCTGCCAAACCTCTGCCTATAACTCAATCCCTTGAGTCCTGGCAAAATCCTCACAAATCTTTTCTGTACTCTTTCTAGCTTATTGGCATCTTTCCTATGGCACGGTGATCAAAACAGAACACAATATCCAAGTATGTTCTCACCAGTGTCTTATACAACTGTAACATAACATCCCAACTTCTATATTGAATGCCCCAACTAAGGAAGGTCAGCATACTGAAGGTCCTCTTCACCACCCTATCTAGTTGTGTCACCACTTTCAGAGAACAATATACCTACTACCATCAAGCCAATTATCTATTCAATGAGCTGGCTTTCCCTGAATCCCATGTGATCTAAACTTCCAAAGCTGTTTGTTCTGTAATACTCGTCGTGGCCCTACCATTCACTGTGAAAATTACTATTCTGGTTTGACTTCCAAAGTAATAATACCTTGCACTTATCTTAATTAAACATTTGCCATTCCTTGGCCCATTTACCAGGTTGATAAAGATACCACTACAGTATACTTCTTGATATCCTTCTTCACTATCTACATTACTATTTTAGTGTCATCTACAAACTTACAAATCATGCTTTTTACATTCACATCCAAATCATTGATACAGATAACCGACATCAATGGGCCCAACAACGACCTCTGAGGCACACCATTGTCTACCGTCACACATTTTAGGTTGTTCTGCACCTCATCTACTGTAATGCCGACTATCTCCAAGACATCCTTATTATATTTACTGAGTTACCTAATCTTCGTGTCTTTCTCCGTGGTAAAAACAGGAGAATTTTCATTGAGGACCACCCATGTCCTGCAGCTCCGCACATGGATGTAAATTGGTCTGTGAGGGGGTCCTATTCTCTCTCTAGGTATCCTTTTCCTATAATAACCATATAACCATATAACAATTAAAGCACGGAAACAGGCCATCTCGGCCCTTCTAGTCCGCGCCGAACACTTACTCTCACCTAGTCCCATCTACCTGCACTCAGACCATAACCCTCCATTCTTTTCCCGTCCATATACCTATCCAATTTATTTTTAAATGATAAAAACAAACCTGCCTTCACCACTTCCACTGGAAGCTCATTCCACACAGCTACCACTCTCTGAGTAAAGAAGTTCCCCCTCATGTTGCTCCTAAACTTTTGTCCCTTAATTCTCAAATCATATCCTCTTGTTTGAATCTTCCCTACTCTCGATGGAAAAAGCTTATCCACGTCAACTCTGTCTATCCCTCTCATAAAGACCTGTATCAAGTCCCCCCTTAACCTTCTGCGCTCCAAAGAATATCTTGTTCAACCTTTCTCTGTAGCTTAGGTGTTATAACCCAGGCAACATTCTAGTAAATCTCCTCTGTACTCTCTCTATTTTGTTGACATCTTTCCTATAATTTCGCGACCAGAATTGTACACCATATTCCAGAATTGGCCTCACCAATGCCTTGTACAATTTTAACATTATATCCCAACTTCTATACTCAATGCTCTGATTTATAAAGGCCAGCACACCAAAAGCTTTCTTTACCACCCTATCTATGTATAGGGTGTACATAACGTACATAAATATTTTACAATTCTCTTTAATCTTCTCTGCCAAAGCTATCTAGTGTCCCTTTTTTGCCCTCCTGATTTTCTCCTTGTATACTTTTGTATCCCCTATATTCCTCCACGAATTCACGATCCCAGCTGCCTGTACCTGATCCATGGCTCCTTTCTTCTTCTGACTGGAACCTCAATATCTCTTGTCTTCAAGAACACGCAGACCTTGATCTCTTGCTATTTCACTTTCAATAGTCTCCCACTTGCTGAATGTCCCATTGCCTGCAAACAATTTACTCCAATCGACTTTTGCTAGCTCCTGTCTCTCAAAATTCCCTCAAAAATACCCTCAAAATTCCCCTCTCCCACATTTAGAATTCCAACTTGTAGACAAGTTTTGTTCTTTTCCCTAACTATCTCTAAACTAACCAAACCATGCTCCCTGACTCCCCAGTCACTTGCCCTGCCCTATTTCCCAAAAGTAGGTTAAACTTTGCCCTCTTCCTTGTAGGGCCCTCGATAGACTGCCTGTGGAAACTTTCCTGAATATGCTCAACAAATTCCAAGCTATCTAAGTCCTTAGTATTATGGCAATACTAGTCTCTAATTGAAAAGTTAAGACCTTCTACTATGAAATACCCATTATTCTTGCAACATTACACAATTACCCTGCATATTTGTTCCTCTAAATCCCATTGACTATTTGAGGACTATAGTACATAGCCAACAAGGTGATCATGTTATTTCTTAGCCCACCCATAAACACGATAACCACTCTGTAGCTACATCTTGGACTATAACCTGCAATGTTCTTAATCACAACTACAACTCCCCCTCCCCTCCTCTATTTCCACTCCACCCGTCTCACTTGTAGCACCTCTACTCTGGAACATGAAAGTGTTAATTCCTCCAAGTTCAGAAATGGTTTTGATATCCCAATCCCACTTCCCACTCAATCCTCACCCCCCACCTCATACAAATTTTACTCACTCCCTTGCATTCAAGTCCAGCTGAGGTCAATTGATGAGTTATGATTTATTTGAATGGCAGAACTGGTGCAATGGGCTCCTATATTTCTTATGAAGGCCAATAGCATTGTGATGAAAAAACAGCTCATTTATTAATGTTTCTGAAGTATTGAACGTGTCATCCTGCCTCTGCTCATATCTGCTCTTATCTGTTCGCATCCTTCACCTCTTATCTCTTATCTGCTATTCAAAATCACACTCTCTGCTTGCCTCCTGAATGTCCTATGACCTGGTCCAGTGAGCTGCTGTGCTGTACAAAGGATCACCTGGCAGTTTTGGATGGGTAAAAATATGACCATATAGAAGATGGCACCTCAGATGACACCTCCACTGACAGCCTCCAGGGCCAGTCACCTCTTATGTAACATGTATGAATCTGTTTCATGGGTTCCAGGGTGTTCAGGAGTTGGATCTGATCTAATTCCAAGACACTCCTAAGTATAGGATATAGGCTGTGGGGAAGTGAAGATGATTGGGTTATAGGAAGGATTGGCTCTTGTCCTGTGTAAATGGTTGGAATGTTTAACCTTATATATGAAATCTTGCCAGCTTCTGTCAAAAAAACAGATGTTAAGTTCATTGGCCTTTTATTTCACTGGAATCACAGGCATAGTGTGGTTTTCTGATTCAAGTGTTCAGTGCATTAGCCTGCTCCACACCAAGGGGCCCATATGCAGAGCTGTATGGACCTAATATTTCTACCAGATGTTGGGCCTGGAGCCAAGATTAAACAAAATAAAACATCTTCTTGTGTCTAATTAAAGCCAATGTGTGCAGTGTAATATGAAAGCAGTTGCTTGAATTGAATAGATTGGATTCAGTTTCAATCCACAGCCCAACTAGATGGCAGGGAACTCGGACCGTTAGGCAGAGGACTGGTCACATACCTTGCATTCCTGAGGGATGGTTTGGTATTGAATGTTTCTTGTATATTTGCACACCAACATTCAGTTCCAGAGCCCATTTTATAGACATGACTCCTCGATAGTATAAATAAGAAAGAGGAGCAAGAGAAGGCCATCCATCCCTTCGAGCCGGCTTTTCCATTCACCAAGATCATAGCTACCTCAGTGCCATTTTGCAGCTCTCCTTAACGACCAGAAATCTATCGATGTCTAATTTAAATGAACTCCATGGCTGAACCTCCACTGCCCTCCTGGATAGAGAATTCCAAAAGTTCATCTTAATGTAGACATTTCTCCTCATCTCATTCCCAAATGAGGTGCCCATTGTTCTCAATCTGCAACCCCTGATACTAGATTCCTCAGCCAGGGGAAACATTAGGACTGCCTTCGGACTGTATGCATCTCTGGTTTGCCTACATAAATGCCTGATATACGTAGTCTCATAAAGTAAGAAGGAACAGCAATACATTTCAAAGTTTGCAGGTTGGTATGGAGTTTGCTGGTGATGGGGTTCTAGTGCACTTGCTGCCCTTGCCTTTCCAGGACGTTGAGTTGCGAGGCACTGTCACTAAAGCCTGGCTAAGTTGCTGCAGTGAATGTGATGCAATAGTGGATTTATAGAATCCAACAGCACGGGAGCAGGCCCTTCAGCACACTGAGTTTGTGCTAGTGCAGGATTACACAAATCCTATTTGTTTCTCCCCAAACTCCCATCAACTCTCTCCAGCTTTTACCACACCTCTACACACTGGGGACAATTCACCTATCAACCATCTCAATTGTGGGATCACACTTGAAGTTATGGGGCCTCCCTGGATTACAAGACTGAAGAATGGTCCCGACCCGAAACATCACCTGTCCATTTTACCCAGAGATGGCAACTGACCGCTGAGTTACTCCAGCATTTTATGTCTATCTTAGCTATAAGGAGAAGTTGGACAAGCTTGGGTTGTTTTCTCTGGGGTGTTGGAGGATGAGAGGAGTCCTGCTATAATGGCAGGCATGAATGGGATGCCAAATAAATCATAATGGCAAGCATGAATCTTTTTTCCACAGGATGGAAATGTCAAATACGAGGGTATAGATTTAAAGTGGGAGGGCGAGAAGTTTAAAGGAGATTCACAAAGTAATTTCTTTTACACGGAGTGGCAGGTGCCTGGAACGCGCTAAATGGGACGGTGGTATAATCAGATACGATAGCAACATTTAGGATACATGTAGACGGGTGCATGAACAGGCAGGGAATGCAGTGATGCCGACAGTGTAGGCAGATGAACAGCTCAAATTGGCATCATGATCAGCTCAGACATCATGTGCCAAAGTGTCTGTTCCTCAGCCATATTCTATCTTCTATGGCTGCCTTCCAGACTGGATGTTGAATTTCCAACTTTAGGTAACCCTTTCTCTCTGTAACAGAAGTGGTCATTTCTGCCATTCATCATTTTGGCTCAGTTCTCTTTTTATTAGTACAATCTGACCAGCTGGATATGTTGAACATTCTCACTAATATCAATCTCTTACACAAGCAAAGAATCCTAATATGATGCTAACCACCATTCCTACTGCTGCTTCAACTCAATTTGTCTCATCCTATCAGAGATATTCCCTTCGTTCAACCCATCCCTATCATCCAGCTTCCCTTCTCCTGAGTATATGTTGCTTTCTCACTTTCCCTGTTCTGACAAAGGGCCCTGAACTAAAACATTCTTTGACCACAGAAGCGGCCTGACCTATGTTTCCAACATTTTTGTTTTATTTCAGATCTCCAGTGTCTGCAATCTTACAAAATTTCATTCTGGCACAAAGCGAGCTGGCCCAGAGAGCCCTTCCACTGGGAAGAGCTGGGACTCACTGACTGAGAATGATATTGCACACATAATGTTGGCCCAGATATGCTGAGGTTTGCTAGTCTGGAGCCTTTGTTTGCTGAGAAATATTCTGATTGATTGGGAAATGTTTAATCAGGAAATGCCATGTTCAATGTCAAGAAATAACTGTGAACTGTTCTCTCCAGGTAAGACTCCCTCGTACTTCAAGGACAAAGACTACGTAAAGAGGCCAAGTAAAGGGATTGTGGAGGAATGCTGCTTCAAAAGTTGCGACTTACAGTTGCTGGAATTATACTGCGCGTATCCTCGCCAGTCGAGATCTGTGCCTCTGTTGGTTACCGTCCGGCACCAGGTGAGTTGACCAGCTTCTGCAAGGAGTCAGCGTCCCTCAGCCAAACTCACTGCTGTAAAACTCTGATTATCTGACACAAAAGCTGTGATCAGGGCAGCCTGTGTCCAGCGCAGAGCAACTGTAATGGCAGCTGCCTCACAGCACCAGAGACTGGGCTCCATCCTGACCTAGAGTGCTGTCTGTGTAAAGTTTGCATCTTCTCCCTCGGACCGCGTGGGTTTCCTGCGGGTGCTGCGATTTCCTCCATTGTTTCAAAGATGTGCTTATTTGTAGGTTAATTAGCCTCTGTAAATTGACCCTGGTGTGTTGGGATCGGATACAAAAATGGGATAACATAGAACTAGTGTGAACGGGTGATCGATGGTCAGCAAGTAATCGGTGGACTGAAGGGCCTATTTCCACGCTGTATCTCTAAACTAAACTGTAATCAACATTACTATTAGTTATTTCTCCTGGTGTTGTAGAGAAAGACTGTCTGCCTGGAGGGTTTCCCAAAGTTCCAGCCTTAGGTGATCAGAAAAACCCTGATATCTTTGATTGCTGACACATACAGCAGTAATGTGAAATATGAAGTGCTTTGTACAGGTTTTGTACTCACATGACATTGTGACTAAAATCATCTGAACAGGACCTCCAGCACATCTACAACTAGCCCTTGCTTATACGCCATACACCTCAACAGTCTCGGCCCACCCTACACCAGATTCCTCTCAACCCTTGCGAGTCCATCAAATTTTCATATCAGTATATCCGTGTTTCAAACATTCAGTTGTTAATGAGCTTTATATTCTTCCTGCTGTCTATACGAGGGAATTCCTCTGTGAGTCTCCATTTAGTTTGTTGGCTTATATTCTTCAATTGCAAGCAACTAGAAGCAGTTTCTACACATGCTTCCAGTCCGATCACCCCAGAATTTTAAAGATCCCAATCGGGTAATTTTCATCCCCTTGAAAAGAGTCCCAGTTTGCTCAATTACGCATGATAGCTGGACATTCACAGTGATGAGGACAATTAACAAAGAGAGATTACCTAGAGGGGCATTACAATTGTGGCTTCTGCCATCCATCCTCCATGAAGGCAGCACTATGGTACAGCCAGTTGAGTCGCTGTCTTGCAGCTCCAGAAGCCCCGGTTCAATCTTGACTTTGGGTGCTATCTATGTGGAGTATGCACGTTTTCACTGTAACCACATGGGTTTCCTCCGGATGCTGCAGTTTCCTCTCGTATTCTGAAGATGTGCAGTTTGTTTGGTTAATTGACCAATGCCCCTAGTGTGCAGGTGAGGGGTGGAATCTGATGTGAGTTGAAGGGAATATGAGGATAATAAAATAAAGCTATGTGAATGGGAACTTGATGGTGATTGCATGCTCGAAGGGCTGAATGACTCGTTTCTATCTTACTTATCCCAGCCCATGCATGCAATTCTGTTCATTAAATGAGCATTGGGCAATAGGTGTAATACCTATTTTGGTTTATTTCAGGAAGAACATTTGGATAAATCATATAAAAAGACCTCCAATTCTGCCAAATGGATTTCAAAATTACTGCAATATAAGATGATTCCAGAGAGTGAAGATTCAAACAGAAGCAAGCACGCAAGTCGGGGCTTGAGCCCCTCCCAGAGTCAAACTCCTTTGATGGCACTGCTGGGCAAGTTGCCAAAGAAGGTTCCAGAACTTCAGCGAACAAGGTTATGATAGCACTAAGGAAGAAGTGGCAGGAAGCACTAGTTCTACTGCTGTCTCCTCTTCAATGTTACTGTGAATTCAATGCTAGTGTTGGAAGTCAGAATGTAGAATTGAGCAGGAATGAACCATTCAATTTCATTCACCATTTTATATCATGCTGCTCTCCCCATTCATCTGCCTATTCAAAGCTTTATTTTCTGGCCATGAGGAAGAAACTCACAAATCCTACAGCCCAAGGCAGAGGAAATTCAAAAGGTTCAGCCTCAAACCACCCTGTGCCTGTGCCTGTGCCCTGTAACTGATATCTGCTTTGATACAGGTGCTTTTTTGGAAGTTCCACAAAGATCAAAGGTGTACCTTATTTATAGAGGAGAGTTCTGAAAATTGGCACTGGTTGATTCCAGTGGGTATTGTAGGCGTCCATTATGTCTGATGTCAAACTTTCTGTACTTGTATTTAATGCCTGTTGACTTATTTGAATGTATTCTATTCTAATTTTTCCTGTACCAAGTGACATAATTACAATACATCCCCTGTATTACATTGCTACACTACATTACAGTGTGACCTTACCATAATCCATTAATATGTTAGAAAGTACAGTATTGCATCACTGATCCGCTGATTTTCAATAGTCACAGCAGATTATATGCTTTATAAACCCAAATATTTTCTCAGCTTTATATTTTCAACGTGCAAAGGAACAAAAGGGAGATTTCCATTGGTCCATCATCATTTGGGAACCAAAGTTAATGACGAATGTTTAGTCACTTAATCACAGTCAGAGCGAGTTAAATGGACTGATTAAACCTTATTTTCACTTGGTAGCAGTTCCATTCCTCTCCGGAGCTGTTTTGATTAAGTAGAAGCAAAGTGCCCACACAATCCTGAACTAGACTTCAGGCTCCTTCATCCCTCACCATTCAATTTCCCTTTCACTCCAGTTTCAGCTTATTGTCTGCAGAACCTCCTGTCTGAACTTCCACTCTCTTCATCTTTAAAAATTTATATTGGAATTTCTCCACTCAACCATTGAGCCACACGATCACTTTCTTCCCCTAAAGTGTGATCTTATATTAGATCTAACTCATTGACCTATTTTATGGTCAACTGCATCTGAAGAAGGGTCCTGACACAAAATGTCACCCAACCTTTTTCTCCCGAGATGCTGCTTGACCCGCTGAGTTACACCAGCACTTTATGTCTATCTTCGGTATAAATCAGCATCTGCAGTTCCTTCCTACACATCATGGTCTGTTATCTGATGTGGTTTGTGTTAGTTTACATCTGACTGCAAACAATTTTGGGGCATCTCACTGTGATAATCGTCCGATGTAAATGCAAATGAGAGTCACAGTGAGATGCAGCACAGAAACGGGCCCTTTGCCACCCAATCACCCTGGTTTGCACCAACCATTAACTACTTATTTACACTAATCCTACATTATCTCTACCTTTTGTTTTCCTGACCTTTCCATCAGCTCCCCCAGATTCCGCACTCACCCACTCACTGGGGCAGTTTACAATGGCTAATTAACCTACTAAACGACATGTCTTTGAGGAAACAAGAATATCGAGAGGAGTCTCATGTGATCAGAGGGAAAATCAGCAAACTCCACACAGATGTATTATTTAGTTCCCTTTATTTTAAAAGGGTGGATTCGACCTGCACTGTGTGACTTCCAAGGGGTCCAAACCTCATACAGATTATAATATCTAGCCTGAGAGCTTGGCCCAACCACTTTATGTTGGATCGTACATCGTGCCATGCTTGAATGGCAGAGTGGACTTGATGAGTGAAATGGCCTAATTCTACTCCTATGACTTACTTACTTATCCAAGTACCATAAAATCCCTTCACTTTTATGCAATCGGCACCCATATCCTAAACTCCAACATTCCTTAATTTTCTTCGTCATTGTAACGCTTTCCCCCTATTTCATTGAAGCAAGAACAAAGTAATCTTCCCATCATTTTTACAATGTCACATGACCAGTGGAAATATCCCTTCGTCCAGGGATGGTTTTAGAGTTCTGTTGGAGGAATTTGTGCTGTTATTTTCTATTTATTTAGAATTCTATACACTTTGTAAGATCAATGCATTGTACCTCAGCAGCAAGTCAGGGACCTGTTCTGAATTGTTATTGGATATAAAATAAAATCCTCCAGCACTTAACAGACAATGAAAAGTAAAATTCAATTGGATTTTCAATTAGAGTTACTGTTGAGAATTTGTATCTTGCCGTTTCCATGGGATTAGCTTGTTTTCCGAACCCTAGTGTGCAAATTATTGACTGGATCTTCCTGCAATAAAACATTGCTAATTTGGTGATCTCAGGTGTATGGATTGAGAAAAGCCCTGATTGATTCCTTGAGCTGTGAAATTACATATAATAGGCCACAACCTGGAGTGGACAGTGTGCCTTGTAGAGCCTTACAGCATGGAAACCGGTCCTTGGCCCATTGTGTCTATGCTGACCATTAACCCCATTTATATTAATGCTACCTTAATCCCAATTTTTATTCTCCCCACATTTTCATCATCTTCCTCCAGCCTCTACCACTCGCATATGTGCTAGGGGATAATTTACAATGGCCAATTAATGTACCAATCTATTTGCCTGGAATGTGGGAATAATCCAGAGCGGTCTCAAGGAGAATGCAAATTCCACACTGATGATGCCCGATAGAACCTGGGTGTCTGGAGAAGGAGATAGCGGCTCTACCAGCTGTGCCACCATGCTGTCCTGTACCTAGTAAGGGAACTCAGTACTGATACCTACTGCAGTCCATTTATGGTTAATATCTCATACAAGAGATTGATAGGCATTCCAAGAACAGTGATATTCCTTGAGACCATAAATAATAGTTTCAGTGGATGGAGAAATCTTAAGAAAAGAAAGTTACAAGAAACCAAGGTCATGATGATGACTCTGAATAACAATACAGAACACTCCCAACTGCTGCTGATGGGAGGATGGGCTGGTGAGATGTTGATAACGTTCCCCAGGGAAAGCTCATTAGCAAAGCCCCCCTCCTTACAACCAGTCTTGGACGTGGAGGATTCCGTCTGAAAGTTGCACCTTTGAACTGTGCAGTTGTTTTAAGTGTGAATGGAGTGTTATGTGTCGTTGTACCTCATCTGTCTACAGATATGCAGGTGCTGGCACACAATAAAGAATGATTTTCTCTAATTCACCATGTGTCACTGATTTATTCCATGCTTATGTTGACATTTTATCGATGATATTATGTATTGGAAGGAACAAAGGAAGCCGTGGCCAAGGGTCGATTAGTGAAGCCTATGATGAATGGTCCATGGGCACTTGAGGTGCAATGAGGAGAGACAACTTCCAGAGTACGTGTCAAATTCCACTACAGGCATTCTCAGACTCTGGTTTCCCTTTTGGAAGAAAACGTTTCTCCATCCAAGAGATCCATATGGATTATTTCCCATCACTACAGGATCTATACAGATCCTTTCCCCACCCCCTGAAGTATCTGTATGGTTCCTTTCCCATCTGCACAGGATTTTTACCCCAGCTGTACAGAATTTCAATGGACCCTTTCCCATCTATACAGGTACGTACCCCTCCTGACAGATCTCCACATATCTTTTCCTCATCTCTACAGGATCTCAATGGATTTTTACCCTTTCATTACATAATCTGTATGGATCCTGTCCCGACCACCCTCTTAAACAAGATCTAAGGTGAAGAGCAATTAATCAATTCTTCACCAATTGCTGATCATCATTAAGAAAATTTGGTTCTATTTATTGCCACCTTCAATTATACCATGGATCCAATCATCTTCAGTTAATCTACGGATCCATTCCCAGTTGCTTTATTTATCTCACTGACCCATTCTCCATTATCTACAGCATCCCAATGCAAACAGCGCCACACCAGATCTGGATGAGGCCCATTGTGTCACAGAACTTTACTTCCATGCATTAAAAAAAAAGAATAAAATAAAATAATTCAGAACAATGTGATATTTGGGCATACTGTAAAAAAAAAGATTTACATCAACCTTTACTCATATAATGATTCTGTCAATATTGGGTACATATAGACAGAGTGTGCTCAGAGAACTGTGGCTCTCAGTGATATGCACAATATGCATGTATCAAAATATTTGTCTTCTAATTTTGGAAGCAGTCGATAGGATTTACATTGATTTATGCTGACTTTGATTTTGCACTTGGCTCATATTTTTTAACTGAGGAACCGCGGTGGTCCCTAGGCGCCGGTTAAGGTCTGGCAATCAAATAAGTACAGAGTGGCTCCCATTAAATTTGTGAGCAAGTTCCTCAGATCCTCAGGCTGTGATGGTTTACAACACACAGAGGTCTTCAGCTCAAGTCCTAAAATGGTTTGATCGTAAATCTGCTTAGTTGGTGGTAGGACCATTAGAATAAATCAGGAGGGGCAATGGAAGCTGAGAAGTTGTTGTGAAAATTATAGGATGTATAGGATGTTAAGTTTGTGGTAACTTAAATAGCATGTAAAGTTAGAATGTAAAGATCCAGTAGATTGTGTTAATTTGACTTTTGCAATATTTATCAGGAAAATATGATGGATTGTGGATGGCGTGAATATAATCATGTATAGTATTTTCACTGACTGGATAGCATGCAACAAAAAAGCTTTTCACTGTACCATCGATACATGTGACTATAATAAACTAAACTAAACTGTGTGTTGGGTGACACAGTGGCACAACGATAGAGTTGCTGGCTTACAATTCCAGAGACTTGGGTTCGACCCTGAGTGTGGGTGCTGTCTGCATGGACTGTGTAGATGGTGCTAGTGTACGGGGGTGATCACTGGTTGGCGTCAACTCAGTGGGCTGAGGGGCCTGTTTCCATGTTGTATCACTAAAGTTTAAACTGAATTGAAAAAAAATACTTCAATCACTTTGGCTAATGTCAGAAGTAATGAGTGGGAAGGTAAGGGGTTAATTGATAAGTGACTGATTAACTGCAGTTTCTTCATGCATACAGAGTACGCCCTGCTCTGGTGAGTTTCAAAACACAAGATGCAAAAGTGGGAGTAGGTCACTGGGGCCCTCTAGCCTGCTCCAATATTCAAGTCAAGTCAAGCCAAGTTTATTGTCATGTGCACAAGAAGGTTTGGGTTTAGGTTTATTATTGCCACATGTACCGACTTACAGTGAAAAGCTTTGTTTTGCATGCTAGCCAAAAAGATCACATATACCATACATAAATACAATCATGTCAAACTTCAGTATACAGGGGCAGAGCAAAGGGGGAAATGCATAGTGTGAAGAATATAGTTCTCAACATTGTAGCACATCTGTTCCATAGACAAAGTTCAATATCCTCAATGGAGAAAAGGTGAATTGGGCAGTGGTCTAGCTTATGAAGAACTGTTCAGAAACTCAATAACAGAGTCATTCCTGAATCTGATGGCTTGTTCTTTCAAGCTTTTGTGTCTTCTGCCAGATGGGCGCAAGGTAAAGAAGGAATGACCAGGGTGGGACAAGTCTTTGATTTGTTGGCTGATTTTCCAAGGCAGCGTGGATGGAGTCAATGGTGGGATGTCTGGTCTGCATGATGGACTAGGCTACATCTACAACTTTCTGCAATTGTGGTCTTCAGGAGAACTGTTCTCAAAATTGTCCATAATTGACACATGAAAATAAAAAGACTTGGCAAAGGAACAAGATGTTGGTGTAAACACAAAAGAAACAGGCATTAGTGCACCCCATCATTTATTCTACTGGTACATTCTCAAGGAACTAATAGATGAGTCAAATATGATGTCCCATTCATAAATGCATGTTGGCTCTGCTTAGTCCCATTACTTTCTGAAGTACAAGAGAGTCAAGCGTAGTTAAATGCCATATGCACCAGGAGCGGAACAATGCAATTCTTATTTACTGCAACTTTTATAGGCACATTAATACAACAACACAACAAATAAATATACAATAAGCCATAACACAATAAATGATCAGTTATACAGGGTAACCAGACCATAATAGTGCAAGTCAAAGTATGTAGTGCAACCGTCGAAAAATTCCATCATAATTCGGTGCTGAGGTAGAGTTGCAGTTAGGGTTGTGCAGTATGTTTTAGGAGTCTGATCGCTGAGGAAGGACATTATTGCCATAGAGGGAGTGCAGAGAAGGTTCACCAGACTGATTCCTGGGATGTCAGGACTGTCTTATGAAGAAAGACTGGATAGACTTGGTTTATACTCTCTAGAATTTAGGAGATTGAGAGGGGATCTTATAGAAACTTACAAAATTCTTAAGGGGTTGGACAGGCTAGATGCAGGAAGATTGCTCCCGATGTTGGGGAAGTCCAGGACAAGGGGTCACAGCTTAAGGATAAGGGGGAAATCCTTTAAAACCGAGATGAGAAGAACTTTTTTCACACAGAGAGTGGTGAATCTCTGGAACTCCCTGCCACAGAGGGTAGACGAGGCCAGTTCATTGGCTATATTTAAGAGGGAGTTAGATGTGGCCCTGGTGGCTAAGGGGATCAGAGGGTATGGAGAGAAGGCAGGTACGGGATACTGAGTTGGATGATCAGCCATGATCATATTGAATGGCGGTGCAGGCTCGAAGGGCCGAATGGCCTACTCCTGCACCTAATTTCTATGTTTCTATGTTTCTATGATGAAAATAATCTGTTCTTGAACCTGGAGGCAAACGTTTTCTGACTCCTGAACCTTCTTGCAGATGGTAGCAGTGAGATGAGAACGTGGCGAGGGTGGTGTGGGTCTTCGATGATGTCACCAGCCTTCTTGATATCACATCCTTTAAATTTCATATGACTAATGTCAGGTAACAGGCCAATATTTCCCTGTTTCTTCCCTTTCTCCTTTGTTAAATGGAGAGGCCACATGTGTTACCCTTTGAACTGCAAGAGCCATTTGTGAATTGGAAATATTACAAGTAGAGTGTCCACTATCGCAACAGCCACTTTTTTTTTTTAACTCTGGGATGCAAATCATTAGGTCTGTGAAGCCATCAGTTTTCAGTCCATTAAATAGCTTTGGTAGTATTTGTTACTAAACCTAAGTTCTCTTTCTCCCTCAGTTTCTTTGAACATTTTTCTCCAGTATTTCTGGAAGGTGTTTTGTATCTCCTTCCAGACAGACACAGAGTAATTGTTTAATTTCTCTGCCAATTCCTTATTATGTGTGATAAATTCTTCCAACTTTGTAGAGGAACCTCATTTGCCCCGGCCCGTTGATTTCTTTCTTCACACCTGTAGAAGATCCTACAGTCTGATTGCATCAGTTTACAGTCATTTTCTGCTTTTATTTCTTTATCATTTCCTGGCTTCAAAAATGCTCCCAATTCTCCGGAATGGAGGAGTCAAATGAATCTACTACTCCTGATGGTAATTTATTCACTCCTGCAGAGTAGTGTATGTCAGTGCAAAATTGGCAGGATGGATATACAAGCTTGTATCTGTAAAATTGTGTCACTCTAATTGTGTGTGCATGGAGTGTTTTACTGTGAATGTAAGCATGTGCATGTTGTGTTTGCATAAATTGTTATGAGCATGTGCATGTGCATGTTGAGTGTGTTAAGTGTGTGTGTTGAGTGTGGGTAAATGTGCGAAAAATGTGCATGTCTGTGTTTTGGGCATGTGTTAGACAATGTCATGTGTTTATGAATGTGTTGTGTGGGAATGCATCATGGCAGCTTTTAGCCAGTTTTTCTTAATAATATTCAACAAGAAGTATGATTAAGACTAGCAATTCTGGATACACCACCACAGCATTAAGATTGTGGGTGGATGTTGCATTTGAAGACATTTTGCCCACATCCCAATTGTGGAATTGTAAAGGATCCTGCAGTGCCCAACTTGTGCTTGTTTGATTGCCATTGATCAGATGTTATTACATATCCAGGCTCTTTGTATTTCTGTGTAGTCGCAGATAAGCAGGGCAAATCAAAATACTTACGTTCAATTAAAAGACAAAGATTGAACATTGTCATAGTCGGGGATTCTAACTTTCCCAATATGGACCAGGACTGTCACAAATTGAAAGACTTAGCCGGGATAGAATTGGTCAAATGTACAGTGTACAGGACAATTTGCTCAGGCAGTATATAGAGAGCACTATACAGGAGAGACCAGAGCTTGATCTAAATTGGGATGAGCAAGTGACTGATGTGTTCATGGGTGAACCGTTTGGGACCAGTGACCATTGTTCTACTAGCTTTCCTTGGCTATTTGGTTTTAGTTCTTGCCAAGAAATTCAGCTTTCTTTATTTCATTTCAAATTTTCAACTTCTGCAATATTTTTGTTTTGCAAATTTATTCCTGGATTTGATCTAATTAGATCAAAAGGAACAAAGGATCATGAAATCTCAAACACATTGATCAAAGCTTCCATGACTTAATGTGGAACTTGAAAATCCATCGGCACAAGGTTACAGATGTAAATGGGGTTGGTTTTAAATGTGGTAACACACAGAGCCAGAGATAATTTGTTTATTTGCTGATTCTCTAGAAAGTAACACATCTGTGGAAAAAAGGGAGGAATCGGCATTCAGTTAAATTTGATGGATTTCATTACAAAGCTAAACATGATGCAAGCACACAGCAATGCAATGATGGGAAATACCACAGACAAAAACATACTAATGAAATACCATTTAAATTATTCATTGTTTTCTTATTGAGAAACAAAGGTGAGTATGTCATTTCCCAGAGTTGGAGGACTTTTCTAAAATTGAAAACACAGAAGGAGATAGAATTTTGTGTGGTTCCGTATGTGTGTGTGTGCTCTGTGTGTGTTCGCATGTGTGCCTCTGTAAGCTCACATGCAAGGCCTGTTTCCATACTGCATGAATCTATGAGTAATTTCAGGGCACTTTAAAGTGGCAAACCTCATTTTGTTCCAGAGCTGGGGTCGTGTTAGCGTGGCTGATAGATTCATGAGTATCCCATCTCATCCTATCAACACACTCTTCAAAGCTTTCCCCCTCGTGTACTCTGTTAAATTCCCCTTGTATATATTTATGATAATTTTCTCAAATACCGCATATGTTAATGAGTAAGATTTGCAAAACAAATAGGGAATACAGATGGATACCAAGTGCTGGAGTAACTCAGCGGGTCAAGCAGCATCTCCGGAGAACATGGGTAGGTGACATTTTGAGTCAGGACCCTTCTTCAGACATCAATCAATCTGAAGAAGGGTCCAGACCCGAAACGTTGCCTATCCATGTTCTCCGTAGATGCTGTTTGACCTGCCGAGTTACTCCAGCACTTTGTATCCTTTTGCACAAACCAACATCTGCAGTCTGGAACAGATTCCACAGATTCACCACCCTCTGACTAAAGAGTGGTGTTGGGGAATTAAGGAGTTTTAGGTACAAGGAGAGGCTGGAACCCAAAATGTCACCCATCCATGTACATAAAAGTCGGGAGTTCATAACCTGGGGATGACCTGGTTATTTAAATGTATGTAAATGAACAGCAGCCTACCTTGCATCTAGCTGTGGAGACACCAGAGTCCAAAGGTGCTGGAATCCTGAGCATAAAACAAAGTGCTGGAGGATCTCAGCAGACATCTAATCTCTGGTAAGTTATCTAACTTTATTCAAGTTCAAGAGTGACACCATGAACTGCAGATGCTAGAACCTTGAGTAAAACGCCAGTGGAGTTCTGTGACCAGTGGAGTTCTGCAGACATCAGAGCTGGGACCACTACACATTTTGGATGTGAACATAGATGGGTTGGTTAATATGTTTGCAGATGACACCAATGGAGTTTAGTTTGTGCTTTGGGAGGTCAAATGTAAGAGAAGAATATACAATTAATGGTATGATCCTTAACAATATTGATGTTTAGAGGGATCTTGGGATCTAAGTCTATAACTCCCTGAAAGTGGCAACACAAGTAGATAGAGTGGTAAAGAAGGCATATGGTATGCTAGCCTTCATTGGTCAGTGAACTGAGTAAAAATAGTCAGGAAGTCATCATGCAGCTTTAGAGGACTTTGGTCAGGTCACATTTGGAGTATTGCATGCTATGCTGGTCGCCCCATTACAGGAAGGATAAAAGGAGGCTTTTGAAAGGGTACAGAGGAGGTTTACTTGAATGATGGCTGGATTAGGGGCCAACAGGGAGAGATTGGACAGACTTAAATTGTTTTCGCTGGAACGCCGGAGGATGTGGGAAGACCGAATAGAAGTACTGTATATAAGAGGCATAGATAGCGTAGAAAGCCAGAATCATTTCCCCAGGATGGAAATCTAAATACTAGAGGGCATAGCTTGAAGGTGAGAGCAGCAAAGTTTTAAAGGAGACTAGACAAAGTGGGACCCGTTGGGCCCCGTCCCCAAACACGGGGGGGTGGGGGCGCGGCGTCGGCGTTCGTCCCGGAGACAGGCTCCCCCCGGAGCCAATCAACCTTATCACCCCCCACAAGGAAAATTATGGAATTAATGGAGGCAATCAATGAACCTCACATTGCGGGGCTTGGGGGGGGGGAGAAGGGGGCAGGGGTGGGGGTGGTGGGTGCGGTGGGAGAACGGGGCGTGGGGGGGGCGGGAGGTGGGAGGTGGTTGTGGGGGTGGGGGGACGGGAGGGGGGGTCAGGGGGGGCCGGAGCAGGGGGGTGGGCAGCGTGGACTCGACGTGTGGGGGGGGGGGGGTTGTGGGCACTCTCTCTCTGCCGCTCGGTCTCTGTCTCTGTCTCTCGCTCTCTCTCTCTCTCTCTCTCTCTCTCTCTCTCTCTTTCTCCATCTCTCTCTCCCTCTCCCTCTCTCCCTCGATGGCAGCGCGCAGCATTCTCCCTCCGCGGCGACCAGCACTGACAGAAGGCCTCCAGCGTCCCCGTGGACACCGCGTGTTCCCTCTACAGGTACAAGCGAGCACGGACGTAGGCCCGGAAGAGGGGCAGGCAGCCAACTCTGGTGTGACCATCGACAGCCCGCTACCTGGACCATCTCGGCCAGGCCCAGGCGCAAACCGACAGGGAGATCCCCCCCTCCCCCGATCGACCCTCCCCACTCCCTGCCTTGTGTCCAAACACCAGGATTGTGGGACTAAAATGCAACCAGAACTTGAGGAGCAGCCCCTTCAAATATTGGTACATGGGCAGGAACCTCATGCTGCAGTTACCGTTGGCAACGTCCCATTGTTATGTCATTGTGGCATGCGGCAGCTTGAGAGCCCATTGTGATTGGTGCACTGTGAGTTGCATTGTGACATCATCAGTGGAACCTACTGGGAAAAAGATTGTCTGTGAGAAGCTGCGGTTACTATTGGCAACGCCCCATCGTGATGTCATTCTGGCACTGTGGCTGTGTGTGAGAACCGTTTTTTCCTTTTTTTAAAACTTGAATCGTCGATAACTTCAGAAATACAGGTGGAAATGCGATGGGAAGATGTTTATCGCCACCATGTGAAGAATGTGAGTAGGATGTGTGAAAATGGGAAGGCTGTGGCCTAGCGTTTGGAAGAAGATAGGAATTAAGCAGATCGACACAGACAGAGACACATCGTGGGCACAAACAAGACGAAGGCTTTTAGTTATATAAAAATGTGCAGGACACGTTTTTTACACAGAGGTTGGTGAGTGCCTGGAATGCGCTGCTGGGGTTGGCGGTGGAGGTAGATACAAATGCAGCATTCAAGAAACATTTGTATAGTCATTGAATGGAGGGACATGGATTATGTACTGGCAGATACGAGTTGCACTTGGCATCATGTTTGGCACAGATATTGTGGGCTGAAGGGCCTATTCTTATGCTGTCCGATTCTATATTCTACGTTCTACTTCCAGTGTTCCGGTTTTCTCAAATATCTCAAAGCCATGTGGGCTTGTAAGTCAATTGGCCTTTGTAAATTGCCTCTAGTGTGTTGGGAGTGGATTGGAAAATAGGACAGCATTGGACTAGTGCATAAATGTTCGGTGCAGACTTGGTGGGCCGAAAGTTCTATGCTGTATTTTCAAACAATGCAATTATTTAAGGTAACGTCATCATGGTAGAAAATAGACTTTAACCTTTCTGGTCAAACGACAGTAGCATTCTCTGTTTAGTTTAGCATGCAGCATGGAAACAGGTCTCTCAGCCCATCGAGTTTCTGCCGACCATCGATAACCTGTTCATACTGGTTCTATGTTAATCTACTTTCACAACCACTCCTGACCCACTCCTGACCTACTTTTACAGAGGCCAATTAACCTACGAATCCATGCGTCTTTGGGGTGAGGGAGGAAACCGGAGCACCCGGAGGAAACCCACACAGTAACAGGGAGAAGATGCAAATTCAACATAGGCTGCACCCAAAATCAGGATTGAACCTGGATCTCTGGCACAGTGAGGTAACGCTTGTAACAGCTCTGGTCTGGGGGAAAGAGCCGAAGAGGGTAAATAGCAGTTACTTTCTTTTTGAAATCAATAGTACTAATTAAGCTTCTTCCTATAGATTGGGTACCACAGTGGCACAGCGGGGAGAGCCACATCCCCACAGTGCAGCTGATCCAGGTTCGATGTTGACCTCAGGTACTGTCCATGCGGAGTTTGCACGTTCTCCCTGTGACCATCTGGGCTTTCCATGGGTTTCATCGTATTCGCCTTCATCCATAAGATGTGCGAGTTGGTGAGTTACTTGGCCACTCTAAATTGCCCCCAGTGTGTAGGTGAAGGGTAGAAACTGAGAAGGAGCTGATGGGAATGTTGCGAGAATAGGTTACAGGAAAAATTAATGTCCGAATGCGATTGTTTTGTGAGCCAGGATAAAGACAACGGGCCGAATGGCCATCTTCAACGCGATAAGAAAACAAAGAGAAGAAGAAGAGTAATTGTACTGTTCTCCTGAATAGCGAAGAGGCACCAAGGAAGTTTGGGAACTATTCACGAAAATGAATGCCTGATATTTCACATCGCCCCTCAAAGTAATACATGAAACAGTTCCTAACGTCAGACCACAGATAAGGGTGTCATATCAAACCGACGTCAAAACTCCCACCGCACTGCCTTTTCATGTAAGGGCGGCACTCTCTGGCAGTAACTGCGAACAGCTGCACTACGTATCTGCTTCCAATGGACAAACCAGTCTGTGACCACAAATCATGAGCAAGTGATGGTCCTGCCAGCCTGGGAAGATTTGACAATGTTCCCAGGCCAGCGGTGGTTGGACAGGGTCCAGGAGAGGGTGTGGGTGAGGGTGAGGCTGCAAACTCCACACCAGCCTTGCAAGACAAGGGTCCGTTCACACACTCTTGCAGGACATGGGAATCTTATGGTCCTTCTTATGGTGCTCACTGAATCACAGTAATAGAGAGATACTGCACGGGAACGGGCCCTTCGGCCCATCGTGCCTATGCCAACAATTCAACCACCTACTCGCACCAATTCTACATTAATCCTGACTGATTCTCCCCATGTTCCCATCTACTCCACCCAAGATTCAACCACTCTCCAACACACCAGGGGCATATTATTATGGCCAATTAACTTTGGAACCTATCCTGGGGTGTGGGCAGTGTGTGGCAACACATGTAGATAGTGTGGTAAACAAGGCATATGATAAGTTTTTCTTCATTAGTCGGGGCATTGAGTATAAGAGTCAGGAAGTCAAGTTATAGCTTCATAGGACTTTGATTAGGCTGCATTTGGAGTATTGTGTGCAGTTCTGGTTACCCTATTACAGTAAGGATGTGGAGTTCTGGAAAGGTTGTTTACCAGTATGCTGCCTGGATTAGGGGATACTAGCTATAAGGAGAGTTTGGAAACATTTGGATAGTTTTCTCTGAAGTATCAGAGTCTGATGGAGCATCTAGACCTCATAGAAGTATATATAATTATGGCGATGCATAGATAGAGTGGGCAGTCAGAAACATTTTCCAAGGGTGGAAATATCGGAGACTAGTTGGCTTTAAAGTGAGTGGGGCAAAATTTTGAGAGGACCGTTTGTGAAAGACTGTTGGCGGGGCGGAGAGTAAGAGTAGAAATGGAGGACAATGTGACAGTGGGAGGAGATACGAGTGTGACAGTAAGAGAGGGCGGTCAGATAGTGGAAGGAAAATACAGTTGTCTCTGGCGCTGTATTCGCTGTAAGGCAGTAACTCTACCGCTGCGCCACAAGTGACCGCCCTCTTGAACAAAACCTTGTCAGATATGTAAAATTGTCCACACTTGGAGGGACCTGGTGGCAGCATGCCTGGGCTAAGTGACTTAACTTGGTTCATGATCAGGAAGGAGATGAGAATGGATAGGTGACATTTTGGATTGGGACCATTCTTCACTTTGAAGAGGGATCTTGATTGGAAACGTCACCTATTCGTCTCCAGAAATGCTGCCTTATTCCAGCATTTTGTATCTATCTTCTTGTGATACATTCAGATAAGATGCTTTCTATGGTGCATCTGTAGAGATGGTTACAAGTCATTGGAGACACGCTGAACTTCCTTAGACTTCTCGACGTGTTGATGTGCTTTTTTGGCTATAACTTCAGTGTGACTTCCAGACCTTGCCTGTTGCCAATGAAGATCAGAAGCTGATGTTGAGGCTCTCACTGTTCTACTTTCAAGGCTTGGGATATGTTTTGGTAGTGTACCAAGCTGTGTAAGCACTTTTAAAGATGCTGGATTTCTTAATATATTCTCTCTCTGCTGTTTCGCTTTAAGGTCTCCCCCTACCCACTCAGCCCCTTGTCAAATCCTTTATTATATTCCACTTCCCTGAAGGAAAATGTAGGAGACAGATAATGCAGAAGTGGAAGAGTTTGGAATGCATTTCACATGTTGCGTAACAGGACCCAGTCTTATGGGACCTACTTTTTCCAATTAAACATAAAGCATGAAAACAGGCCCCTCAGCCCACTGACTCTGCACTGACCATTTACACTAACCCTATTTTTATTTCCCCACACTCCCATCAATCCTGCCCAAGATTCTACCACTCAGCTGAACATTTGGGGGCAGTTTTCAGCCCCACATGTCTTTAGGATGTGGGAGGAAAGTGGGGGCACTCAGGGGAAACCCAGAGACAATATGTAAACTTTACACAGACAGCAGCCGAGACCAGGACTGATCCCAGGTTTCTTGAGCTGTGAGATGGCAGATCTATTAGCTGTTGGTTATCCTTGTTCCTTTCATGTATTTATAAAACATCTCAACTAAATATTTATATTATTAGCCAATATTTTCCCTGAATTAACTTTATCTTCAAAACTTCCTTTATAGAATGAATATAATCAATCATCATGCCAAAGAATAAACTACACATCACTTATAAAAGTATTTAACTGGCAAAGGATTAACTTCAATGTATTCAAAGAGAATATATGCATATGGCTACTCCAGTTCAGTTCTGCTGGAACAGGTGAACCACTACCTCACAGGTCCAGTGATTTCTGACCCCTGGTGCTGCCTGCGTGGAGTTTGCATACTCTATTTGAAGAACAAATGGGTTACCTCCTACCGTCTCCAGTCAAGAGAGAGTTAGATATAGTCAGTGTTAACAGAATCAAGGGATATGGGGAGAAAGCAAGAACGGGGTATTGATTTTGGATAATCAATTTGAATGGCGGTGCTGGCTCAAAGGGCCGAATGGCCTACTCCTGCAACTCTCAGGCTGAACTGAGAACTGTTCATAGTCTATTTCAAAGAACACTGTGGGCATTCACCCTGGTGGCCGGCCTAATATTGGCAATGAAACAGACTATCTGCTCATGACCATTCTAAAGAAATGTCATCTGTCCATTTCCCTCCACAGATGCTACTTAACAGGTTGTGTTCTTCCAGCTGTTTCATGGATTTACCAGGAATTGTCTAAACAGGACCATACCAGACCACTTGAGTAGTCAGAGATGAGGAAGTGTCAAGGCATCCAACCAAGTTAGAATTGATTTACAATTGCTTCTTTAATAAGCTGAGGTAATTAGCATCATCGGCAGTGAGTATCTGAAATCTGAAACAAAAACAGAAAATGTTGTACACACTCCATATAATATTTTCTCTGGGCCTGTAGCAACCTTATTTTCCCTCTCTCTTGTGTTTGTCTTCGTCCAATGAGGAAACACCTTTTCACCCAGAGAGTTATGAATCTGTGGAATTCTCTGCCACAGAAGGCAGTGGAGGCCGATTCACTGGATGTTTTCAAGATAGATATAGCTCTTAGATCTAACAGAATCAATGTATATGGGGAAAAAGCAGGAACAGGGTATTGACGATCATCATGATATTGGATAATCAGCCATGAACATATTGAATGGCAGTGCTGGCTCAAAGGACCGAATGGCCTACTCCTGCACCTATTTTCTATGTTTCTATGTACGTATGTTTCTATCCCAAAGACATGTGGGTGCTAGGTTACTAGGCCCTGTATATTGCCCCAGGTGCATGGCTAAGTGGTAGAATCTGGGGGGGAATTGATGAAAATGTCAGGAAGCATAAAATCAGATTTGTAGATATGGGAGCTTGGTGGCTGGACCTCAATCGATGGGGTGAATGGCCTGTTCAAGTGCTGTGGGGCTGCAAAAAGAATGAAGTCTGCAGATAAGCGTGGGAGGGAGCTTGGGGTGACAGCAGATACATGCCCCACCCCGAGTGTGGAGATTAAACATGTACAACATGCAGCTGTTCGAAGAAGCCCACCAAAACCAATTAAAGTTACATTTCTGCACTTGCCACAGGAGTGGCAAAGAGACAGAGTGAAAAAATAGATTAGTGGGTAACATAAAAGGGCACCGAGAAGACTTTGATAAACATAAAAATAGTAAAAGGGTACTCGCTAGAAGGGAGCGGCTAGTTAAGGACCAAAAATATTTTTTTTTGTGGAGAGGTACTAAATGAGTACTTTGCATGTATTCCCTAGAAAAGTTCATTGCCAATGCAGCAGTAAAAGAGGAAATAGTGATATTGTTTAGAATAAAAATAGATAAAAAGATATTCTTAAAGTAGAAAGGTCGTACGCTCAAATCGGAAGCATCCTAAATTACTAAGAGCAAAAGAGATTGAAATTGTGGTCACAATTTTCTAATCTTCCCTGGATAGTGGAGGTGGTGTCAGAGGGATGGCTGATGCAGATACTGCCCCTATTCTAAACAGAGTGGTGTGTGTGAGTGAGAACGTGTGTGTGCAAATGAGTATGTGTGTGTGTGTGTGTGAGTTTGTGTGAGTGAGTGAGAGTAAGAGTGATGTGAGTGAATGTGACACTGGGAGAGAAGTGAGAAAACTGACAAATAGGTAAATTTCAACGTTTATTTATGTTTAGTTCAGAGATACAGCATGGATACAGGCCCTTCGATCCGCAAAGTCTGTGCCGACCAGCAATCACCCATACACTAGTTCTATCCTACACATTAGGGACAATTTACAGGAGCCAATTAACCTACAAGCCTGCACGTTTTTGGAATGTGGAAGGAAACTGGAGCACCCGGAGAAAACCCACACATGCATAAGGAGAACATACAAACTCTGTACTGATATCATTAGTAGTCAGGATTAAGCCCGGGGCTCTGGCGCTGTCCACTGCACCAATGTGCCACCCAAGGTTGAGAAACCTATAGAGAAAATATTCCAAGGCAAATTTTCTTTGGGAAGATAGGAACTAATGGATTAGTTCACGGTTAACACATTTAGTATGCTTGCCTTTATAGGCCAAGGCTTTGAGTATAAAAGTTGATATGCCACGTTGCAGCTGTAAAAATCATTGGCTAGATCGTGCATGAAGTATTGTGTACAGTGCTGATCATTACATTACAGCAAAGATGCGGTATCAACAGAGCGAGTACAGAGGAGATTCATCAGGATTTTGCCTAGAATGGAGAGCTGTGGATAGGCTGGGTTTATTCTCACAGGCATGTAGGAGTCTGAGTGGTGACCTTGAAGAGGTTTATAAAATGTTGAGGGTGAGATGGAATAGATAGTTTTTCCAAGGGCAGAGATGTATAGAATTAGAGGGCACAAATTTGCAGTGAGTAGGGAGAACTTTAAAGATAATTTTTTCACACGAAGAGTGGTGATTATCTGGAATGATCCTCTGGAGGTGGTGATGGAGGAAGATACAATTAAAACATTAAAACAACTTTTGGACAGTTGTTTGGAGAGGAAAGGCTTGGAGGGACTCAGGCCTAATAGGGGCAAATGAGATTAGCGTAAATATGCCCCACTGTCGTCATGGACAAAGTGGCCGAGAGGGTACTTTTCTGCACCGAACCTGTACCTCTTTGATCAATTAATGTAAAAGTTTGGATTTATTTGAATATGAGAGTAATGTTGCTCCCATTGTGTGCTTGGAGTTCTTAACAGTGTTTGATTGAGTACCATTTATTAGACTTGTTTGCTATTGTAAATCCCATTGAATTAAAGGGCCAGTAGCTACAGGGACATAAATAAAAGACAAGGATAGCGAGCAGAGAGTTACAGCGTGCTGTTGTTTTCTCTGACTGGAAGGTTTGTGTGCAGTTATGCCCCCACTGTTATTTTTTGATTTGTATTAAATGACCTGGCTTGTGGATATATGGCATAGCTTCAACATTTCCAGATGTGACTGGGAATGCAGTAAACAATGTGGATAGTAAGAGACTTGGAAACACATTGAGAGACCGCTGAAATGGCCAGATCTTCGGCAGATGAAAGTTTAATGAAAGAAGTGTGAAGTGATGCATTTTAGTCAGAGAAATTAGTTCAGTTCTAAAAGGGTTGCAAGCGAACAGGGGAAATATGTGCGCAAGACTTTGATGATCTCAGACAACTTGAGAATGCTGTTCAAAAACTGCTCCAGAGTCCCATGGCAAAGAATGAAAAAGTAAAGACATTGCCAAACTTTGAAGAAGTGTCAATTCAGCTCAGCTGAGCAAAGTGTCTAATTCAGGCCCTTGGAAACTAATTCCTGAAACAAGAGGGTTGCCCTAACTTGTACAGCTAAAGAAATTGGATCTATACTCTTTTGGAGATCAGAAGATTGAAGGGTGATCTTATTAGGCAATTTAAGATCCTAAGGGGGTAGAACTGGGTAGATGTCAAGATGTGGAAATGGTTACAAGTTATATCTGTTATATATATATATACAACTCATATACAAGTTGATAGCTACAAGATTTAGGAGGTGGAAACTGAGGTATGTCAGATCTTCTTCATACAGAGCGTGAGGAATCTTTGGAATTCTATACCCTGGCGGGTTGTGGAAGCTCAAACAATCAGGGTGTGAGAAACTGAAGACAGCTTTAGAGAACTGGCATGGAAAAGCTGATGCCGCAGAGGTTGTCCAGAATCATATTAAATGGTGGGGCAGGCTTGAGGGGCCGAGTAGCCTTCTCCTACTCCTATTTCCTTGCGCTCTTCCTGGAGTTTGAGTTTAGTTTATTGTCACGTGTACTGAGGTGTGCAATGGAGGTTTATCTAGGATTTACGAGAATGGAGGTAGTCCAGTTGGGTGGAACCTGAAGACTTGTGAGAGCTGGTGCAGGATTCTCAAAAAGTTAATTTGTAAGTTGAATCGATAGTGGGTAAGGCAAATGCAATACTAGCATTTATTTCAAGAGGGCTAGAATACAAAGACAGGGATGTAATGCTGAGGCTCTATAAGGCGCTGGTCATGCCACAATTGGAGTATTGTGAGCAATTTTGGGCACCATATCTAAAGAAGGATGTGCTGGCTCTGGAGAGGGTCCAGAGCCGGTTTACAAGAATGATCCCACGAATGAACGGGTTAACATATGATGAGCATTTGACGGCACTGGGCCAGTACTCGCTGTAGTTTAGAAGGATGAGGGGCACCCTCATTGACACTTACCGAATAGTGAAAGGCTTGGATTGGGTGAATGTGTGGAGGATGTTTCCACTAGTGGGAGAGTCTAAGACTGGAGGTCACAGCCACAGAATTGAAGGACGTTCCTTTAGGAAGGAGATGAGGAGGAATTTCTTTAGTCAGAGGGTGGTGAACCTCTGGAATTCTTTGCCACAGAAGGCTGTGGAGGCCAAGACAATGGATATTTTTCAGGTAGCGATAGATAGATTCTTCATTATTACGCGTGACAGGGGTTATGGGGAGAAGGCAGGAGAATGGGGTTAGGGGGAAGAGTTGGATCAGCCATGATTGAATGGCGGAGTAAACTTGATGGACCAACTGGCCTGATTCTACTCCTATCATGTGACCTTATGGAATTCTCCTTAGAGCTGGGATGGTTTAGAAGAGATGTTATAGAGATGTTCAAAATCAAGAATGTTTTTTATAGAATCAATAAGGAGAAGAACTCTGCACATGGTAAGCTGCACCGGTGAGACCAAGTACAGACATGGTAACCGCTTTGTCAAACACTTATGTTCTGATCGCCGGTTGCTAGCCACTTCAATTAACCTCCCCATCCCATACTGACCTCTCTGTCCTGGGGCTTCTCCACTTCCAGAGCGAGGCCACACACAAAATGGAAGAACAACACCTTATACATAGCTTTGTAGCATGCAACCCAATAGCATGAGTATTGAATTATCCAGTTTCAGGTAAACCACCCCATTCCCCGCTCCTACTCATTTGCCCACCATTCTCCACTCCATTCCACATATGCCTCTCTTTCCCCAACCTCATCACCCAGTTCCTTCACTCTCTTCCACCTCTTCCAACTGCTCAGCACCAACTCCTTCTGTCTCCCCATGCCCCACTTTTCTTTCCTCCCTTCTTCGTCCAATCCCTTTCACTGAACCCGCATTTCAATCCCCACTTTCCTTTCCAATTCCACCATTTGCACCCGTTTGTCTTCTCCACATCACCTCCAGCCTTGGTTACGATCTCAGTCTTCTCACCCCCACCTGACACATTTGCCAATTAACCTCTCCTCCTTGGGTCTACATTTCGCATGTTAGCTTTTACCACATCCCTTCTCCTCACCTCTTTCTACCAGCTATCTACACAACTCTATCTCCCCCTGAAGCCCAAAAATCAATCAAATCTACTTAACCTTACCCGCTGCCTCGAGGATATAAAGTGCTGGATGGCCTAGAACTTCCTCCAACTAAATGAGAGTAAGTCTGAGGTCATCCTTCTCGGCCCCTCGGACTCAATCAAAATGATAGCAGGCAGTCTTGGAAGCCTTACCCCACTACTCAAACCTCACGTCAAAAACCTCGGCGTGATATTTGACTCAGCACTGAAATTTGACAAACAAGTCAATGCTGTGGTAAAAGCTAGCTTCTTTCAGCTTTGGACGATAGCTAAAATAAAACAATTCCTCCACTTTGATGACCTCGAAAAGATCATCCACACATTTATCTCCTCCCGCCTAGATTACTGCAACTCTCTTTACACTGGCATCAGCCAATCTTCCCTGTCCCGTCTGCAACTGGTCCAAAACGCCACAGTGAGACTCCTGACGGGCACCCGAAAAAGGGACCACATCACCCCGATCCTGACCTCTCTCCACTAGCTCCCTGTGCGGTTCCGTATACATTTCAAGACCTTCCTCTATGTCTACAAAGCCCTCAATGGGTTTGTCCCCTCCTACATTAAAAGTCTTCTCACCCACCACTCCACCTCCAGGTCCCTCAGATCGGCCGACTTGGGGCTGCTGAATATCTCGCGGTCTAGGCATAAGCTTAGGGGCGACCGCGCCTTTGCGGTTGCAGCTCCTAGACTGTGGAACAGCATCCCCCTTCCCATCAGAACTGCCCCCTCCATCGACTCCTTTAAGTCAAGACTAAAATCTATACTCCCAAGCCTTTCCTGACGTCCACTGAGCAAGGGCTATATGTATATATGTATGTAGTTTGTTTGTTTATACTATTCTTATAACAAATATAAAGCACTTTGGCCAACGAGAGTTGTTTTTTAAATGTGCTATATAAATAAATGTGACTCGACTTGACTTGACTATCTCCTCTCTATTCCGTCAGTCTGAAGAAAGGTTCCTATCCAAAATCTATCTATATTGATCCAGAGATGCTAACTCACCACTAAGTTCCTCCGGAAGATGGATTTTTGCTCAGGATTCTAGCATCTACAGTCTCACATGTCTCAAGTGATTAGAAACTATGGATTCAAGTGTGTATCTAAAGGAACCAAAGGTGACACACATAGCATACCAGTGCAGAAATCAGATTACACTGTGCTGTTACTTCAAGGTTATGCAATATAAAATTTCACCAGAGTGAATAGAACATAGAACAGAACAGTGCAGCACAGGGACAGGTCCTTCAGCCCACAATATCTGTGCTGAACATAATGCCAAGATAAACTAATCTCTGCCTGCATATGATCCCTCTGTTTTCTGCATATCCATGTGCCTATCTAAAAGCTCTTAAATGCCACTTTTGTAACAGCCTCCGCCTTCATTATCACACCAGGTAACCAAAAGGCAATTTGCGCATGTAATTTCCCATCTTTCATGCCTGAACTAAGGACTCCAGTCAACCCTGCAGCAAAACAATAGACTGAGCAAAAGGAAACAAGACCATCTTATCAGCCCACATCAACAATGACGTCTGCTTGAAATTGGGCCATATGTTTACCATAGTCTCATGTCAATTGAGACCAGATGCAGGCTCACTGACTCACTCTATCTGTGATCGTAAACACTCCTCAGAGTTATTCATAGATGACCGAGGTTTCCATCTCCACATGGAGTTGAAATAAAGGACTAGAAAGGACTAGAAAGGAAACGAGAAGAATACGTAACTGTTCGGTGCTGTTTCTCAATACATGTGCTGCTGGTCTGGGCGGGACTGGTGTGAGGGGATTTGAATCAGCAGAGATTCAAAGTTCAAGAATGAGAAAGAATCATTGAATTGGGTAACAATAATTGAAGGGGTACAGAGCAAAGTGTATTTAATTGCATATGCACCGGGATCAGAACCATGCAATTCTTACTTGCTGCTGCTTTACAGGCATATTAACGCATTAACACAATAAATAAATATCCAAAAACGACAATACAATAAATTATCAGTTATACCAGGTTATCTAGACCATAATAGTGCAAGCTAATGTAGGTGGTGCAACCATATACAAACTCCATAATAGTTTGGTGCTGATATAGATTTGTGCAATGTGGTTCATGAGTCTGATGGTTGATAGGATCAAGCTGTTCTCAGGCTCTTGTACCTTCTTCCTGATGATAGCAACATATTGAGAGTGTGGTGAAATGGTGCGAGTCTTTAATGATAATAGCTGCCTCCTTGAGGCAGAGATTCCTGTAGTTATCTTCACTGCTATGAATAAAGGCTGTCTGGGAGGCTGGAGTTGATATGCGCCATGCCCAACCTTTCAAAGCTCTTCATGATTGTAGATGTCAGGGCTATCTGATGGTAGTCATGAGCAGCACAGCTGATAGCGTTGCTGCTTCACAGCACCAGAGACCCAGGTACAATCCTGACCTCGGGTGCTGTCTTTATGGAGTTTGCACATCCTCCCTATGACTACGTGGGTTTCCTCCATGTGCTCTAGTATCCTGCACATCCCAAAGACGTGCAGGTCTGAAACTTAATTGTAAATTACCCCTAGTGTGCAGGGAGTGAATGCAAAAGTAGGATAACAAAGAACTAGCATGAGCGGATGATCGATGTTTGACATGGACTCGATGGGTCGAAGGGCCTGTTTCCATGCTGTATCTTGTACAATGTGCCTGCACCCCTATATCCCTCTATTCAACAATGCTCCCCAGAGCCCTACCATTCACTGTGTAGGTCCTGCCCATGCTAGTCTTCCCAAAATACAATACCTCACATTTCTCTGTATTAAACTCCATCAACCATTCTTCAGCCCACCTGCCCAACCGATCAAGATCCTGCTGCACTTTTTGACAACCATCTTCACTATCTACAATATCACCCACAATGTTAACGATATTTGTGAATACTTCATGCCAACTGGTCCACATTTGTTCCGAGGACACGCCCAGGAATTCCTTTGGAGTCAATTGCTTTCCGCTGATTTACTTTCAGGAAAGCCATTTTGTCATCTGCTATGGTGACGGTGGGTACAAGTGGCCCCGTGGCTGTCGGAGTGAGTGACGTTATTCCGTTGCCTTTCCCAATTCTGATGAAGTGTCCTTGACCCAAAACAGATGCAGCTGGGTGTAACCAGCAATTCCTGATTTTATTTTTCAGATATCAAGCATTTGCCTTTTTTTTTTAAATTTTAAACTTCCATGTAATCCACTTCCCTTTATTAGCATATATTTCAACTGACTTTCATTCAACTCTCTTTCCAGATTCATCTGAATCAGACTCAGATGGGTCCTGGAAAACCCCCCCACAAAAAGCTGGAAATACCCAGCAGGTCAGGCAGCATCCATCGAA